>NW_024068354.1:0-170065 GCF_009389715.1 Phoenix dactylifera | reverse complement strand
AAACTAATTTCATTCATCATATCCTCCTTTATATAGAGAAAAGGTTGCAAAGGATAAGGATAAGGACTACACAGAATTTTAAATTGGACTCCTAATACATGTGGACTCAATTCAAAATTTAAATTTTCTAATTGACCAATCAAAGGCCTTAACACCTAAGCCTAGACACTAGGAATCCATTTCTCATGCGGTGGATTGAAACCCATCAAAAGGAATTCAGCCGCATGCATGAGTTGAATCTAGGTGGAACTCCTTCTTAGGTACCAACATCAGTATAAAGTTCGGGAGACTTCTTAAAATTTCATCTGATCTCCAAATTTCACATTCTATAGTCATTGGAAAGCTACGGATGTCTACTTCTAACAAAATTTGAATCAACTTAATCAGACTTTTGTAGCTCCCGAATCTTTAAAATACCATATGGTGTTCAATCTGTCACGGATTTCAACTGGATCTGAACTCTGAATTCTTCCACATGTGAGAGGTCTTCATGGTTGAACTTCTCTTCTTTTGATATGTGACCACTTCTAATAGCCATGGACCCATTCATGCCTTGGACTCAATCTAATTGACATTGAAGAGGCTAACCCATTGTGAATCAAATCACTTATTAAGTAGACTCAATCTAATTTCAGCTTGGACTCAACTCTTCTTGGACTCAAATTCTTTTTCACCCCTCACCCAATGTCCCATGCCATTAGAATGAGGAAGGTGCTCCTGCATGAGGGGGAGGCATGCAGATTCACTTTCTTTGAAGAAATGGCTAAGGAGGTGGTGAAACACATTGGTTGAACTAGAGAAAGAGAAGGCTGAAATTGCCGCTACTTAAAAAGTTGCTAAAGCTGTTGAATGAAAGGTTTAATGATGAATGCAAAATCCATAAACTCATCTTCCTTTTGTTCTTTGTTCTTCCTTTCATTGTTGTTGGCGATTTGATGTTGGATTGTTGTTTGCAGTTGTAGTTACCCAGGCCATCTCTTTCTTAGATATTGTACCTTTCAATGTTATCCCCGCTGATTGTTGGCCTTATCTTTGGGAGCTTCCTGAATCTATTGACTACTCGAATGACTACGATTGTCTCTTGCTTTTGATGATCACCCTTGGTTGTTGCCTTCGAGTGGACTGCTTTTTAATTGCTGGGAATCAGTGGTCACTATTTCATCTCTCTATATTATTCATAAATTGTGTTGGGGTAGGAACTCTCACTTCCTTAGTGAGTTGATGATTGCCTATTCTCAATGATTGTCGTATCTTGGAATATCAGAGGAACTGGGGCTGCTTTGCAAACATAGTGTAGTCAGGGACCTCATTCTATCCTCATGATATCATTATGCTTTAGAAGATGAAAATTTCTTTGCCGCCACAAGCATTCCGCAGAGCATTGGGTGGCAACAAGATTGATGAGTGGGCCCATCCTGCTTTTGTTGGTTCTTCAGCTGGCATCATGATGGGATGGAATTTTGATTTCTTTTCCGTCAAAACCTCCTTTCAAAATTATTTTTCTCTAACTGTGACCCTATTTGCTCATGCCTTGAAGCAAGACCTGCTTACCAATGCTGTTGTAGAGTGATTGATTAAAACCCCATTTGATTTTGATGAGCTCAAAGCATTTGAGTATATCTTGTGATTACTAATGAATTCAATTGAGTGTTTCAGTGAAAATCCTGTCCAAGTGTCTCTAGATTTGGTTCATAGTATTTTGGATAAGTTAAGAAGTCTGCTGAACCAAAGTCTGAGACTCGAGTCGACTCCCGAGTATCACGAGTCGACTCCAAGCGTATCAAGTTCACTGGCACGAGCTCGAGTCGACTCCAGATCAGTACGAGTCGACTCCGACTGAGAACAGACAGAAGACAGAAAGCTTCAACTCAGAACTGTCAACGAGTCGACTCCGAAGTGCGCGAGTCGACTCCAATGTTCAACGAGTCGACTCCAGGGTAGTAAGAGTCGACTCCAAGAGAACACAAAGAAAAGTCAGAGAGCAGTTTTCGGGTCTGAGATTCGAGTCGACTCCAGTGGAACGCGAGTCGACTCCGATGGTTGGCAGGTCGACTCCAAAGAAGGTAAGAGTCGACTCTCAGGAACAAAGAAAAAGTCAGAGAACGATTTTCGGACTCTGAGATTCGAGTCGACTCCCGCAGTACGCGAGTCGACTCCGAGACTGAGCGACCATCAACAGACAGAAGACCATGTTACTGCCTCTGAGATTCGAGTCGACTCCAGACAGCTCGAGTCGACTCCAGACAAGCTTCACGTCAAAAGGCAGAAGACCAACTTTCGGAAACTGAGAGCCGAGTCGACTCCAAGGAAGTTCGAGTCGACTCCAAGACTGGATGAGCCAAAAGACAGAGAATCGGGAGTTCGGGCTCTGAGATTCGAGTCGACTCCCAGGACAGTCGAGTCGACTCGAGTGGACAAAATTCAAAATTGGATCCACGGACTTCAGTGGATGAGCCGACTCCAAAATTGCCAGGTCAGCTCCAGAAGTTGGCGAGTCGACTCCAGGTCAAGACGAGTCGACTCCCAGTCAAGACGGCAACTTTAATTCAAATTTGGAACAGTTGCCGAGTCGACTCCGGAAAAGCGTGAGTCGACTCCTGCTACAGCCGAGTCGACTCCTGATCGCGCGAGTCGACTCCAACCCACCAACGGTCATATTGTCAGGCTGCGCAGAGTGTGCAGAACGGCCAGAAAAAGCAGAGTAACGGCTAGTTTCCGTGGGGGTTGGCTTAAATAGCCACAGAGGACTGTAGCAAGGCAGAGAACAGATTCCACTCCAAGCATTCAAGTTTTCAAGCTCTCCAAGTGCTCTTAAACGAAAAAGGGAAGATCTGCATTTACTGCTCCAACAACTTCTTCCCAACAATCAAAGCTTCCTCCTCCTGCATTCAAGTCGACCACTCTTTCAAGAGGAGACCGGAGTTCCAGAAGCCATACCTCTTCACCAGCTTAAAAGCGTTTGAGGGCTTCTAACTCCTTTACGATTATATTGTTTTAAATCTGCTTTTTGAGAAGCTATTTTCTGTTTTCTTCTATCTCTTGTATTTACTTGATTCAATCGGGGGATTGAATCAAGGGGTTTAAGGTTGGTTGGTGAGCCAAGTTAAAACCAACGTGTGTAAGGGTTTGATTGTGAGCCCGGAAAACAATCGGGGTTGGTTCTAGTCGGTGAGCCTGGAAAACCGACCGAGTTCGTTGTGAGCTCGTAAAACAACAAGTTTGGTTGTGAGCTTGCAAAACAACCGGCTGTAATCCAAGGGGGTTATAGTGAAATTCCCAAGTGAGACTTGGGGAGTGGACGTAGGAGCAAGGGTTAGCTCCGAACCACTATAAAACTTTGTGTTTGTAGTGCATTGTCTCTCATCTTCTTCCCCGCACATCTCACAGCACTAGCTTAATTAAATAACTTGCTATAGTTTTTAATTAATCATCCACAAAGTTTTAATTATCAAATTATTTTAAAACCCAATTCACCCCCCCCTTGGGTTGTCTATCTGGGCAACAAGTGGTATCAGAGCCAAAAACTCTTCCACTCAAGAGTTAAAAGATCAAAATGACAACCCCATTTGGATCTTCTCACATTGAGGGTCAGTCCACCCAAAGACCCCCTTTCTTCAATGGATCTGACTACTCATACTGGAAGGCTAGGATGAGAATATTCATCCAAGCCCAAGACTATGAGATGTGGTCCATTGTAGTAAATGGGCCATACATCCCATCCATATACGTAGATGGTGTTAAGGTACCTAAACTAGAAATGGACTGGGATGAACATGACATGAGGAAGGCACAATTAAACTCTAAAGCAATGAATGTCTTCTATTGTGCCTTAGACCGTAATGAATTCAATAGGGTTTCAACTTGTAATTCAGCAAAAGAAATTTGGGACAGACTTGAAGTGACCCATGAGGGCACGAATCAAGTCAAGGAATCCAAAATAAACATCTTGGTTCATAAATATGAACTATTTAAAATGGATTCAAATGAAACAATCACATCATGTTCACTAGGTTTACTGATATTGTCAATGGCTAAAAAGCCTTGGCAAGAACTATACTAACAGTGAGCTTGTCAGGAAAATCCTTCGGTGTCTACCAAGGTCGTGGGAAGCTAAAGTGACGGCAATCCAAGAAGCCAAGGACTTGAACAAGCTACCACTTGAGGAGCTTCTTGGATCCCTCATGACGCACGAGCTCACCATGAAACAACACAACGAGGAAGAGTCCTCCCATAAGAAAAAGGTAATAGCTTAAATCTACTTCTTCTAACAAGGACTTGTCTTGCAGCAGCAGCAGTGAAGAAGAAGAAGATGAGGAAGATGGTGGTGAGGCTCTTCTTGTGCGCAAGTTCAAGAAATTCATCAACCACAAGAAGTCCTATCATCAAAGGAGAGGCCCCTCAAATTCCTACCGCAAGGACAAAGGTAAGGAAAGGGAAAATGAGGGGATTGGTGTTACGAGTGCAAGAAGCCGGGTCACATAAGAGCGAGTGCCCTTACTGAAGGGGAGTAAGTACAAGAAGAAAAAGGCCTTGTCACTACCTATCGGACTCCGACTCATCATCCTCCTCATCAGATGATGAACAAGAAGAGAAGGCCAATTTCTGTTCATGGCCAACGAAAACGAGGTAACTTCCGATACGCATTGATTTTTCTTTGATGAACTTTATGATGCGTTTAATGAATTAATGATTGAATATAAGATATAAATGTTAAAAAAGAGAACTAAAAGTAACTAACCAAACTTATATCATAAATGATTCATTAATTAAGGATAAGGATAATCACCAAAGAAAATCTAGAACTTAAGACAAGCAACCAACTCTTAATTAAGACTAACACCTTAACTAAAGATAATGAAAAACTAACTAAGGAATTTCAGAACTTAAAAAATAAACAAACTTAATAAGGATCTTACAAAGAACTTAATGATCTAAAAGCCGAAAATCAAACACTAACTAAAGAACTTAACAAATACAAACCCTTAGTTGAAAATTTACATATAGTTCTGAAAATTAAACATGATACTAAATAGTCAACGAGCAGTATTTAATAAAGCGGGTTTAGGATATAAACCAAGAATAAACAAAAACTTCTTAGTAACTTCTTTGTTAAAGCTGGGAAACAAAACTAAGAAAATAACTGCTTTTGTTGTGGTACAGTAGGCATAAAGCAAATGTATGTAATTTTAGGAAAAGTAAAACTAAAAGAAAAATTAAAAGGGTATGGGTTCCAAAAGGAACCAACTTGACTAACCATGAAGGACCCAAGAAAACTTGGGTACCTAAGATGACATGATTTGCTTGTGTAGGAGTGTCTTGCAGCCAAGGTCAACAAAAATGCTGGTATTTGGATAGTGGCTGCTCAAGGCACATGACGGGTGATAAAGACAATTTTTCACCCTTGAAGCTAAGAAGGGAGGTGCTGTGACTTTGGAGACAACAACCAAGGTCACATCATTGGTATTGGTAAAGTTCAAATCACCCCTTCTACTTTTATAGATAATGTTAGATATGTTGATGGTCTTAAGCATAACTTGTTAAGCATTAGTCAATTATGTGATAAAGGATATGATGTTATGTTTAAACCATCACTATGTATTATAACAAATCCTAATGATAATAGTTTAGTTTTTAAAGGGATTAGACGTGGAAATGTATATGTTGTAGACCTAGAAGATCTTGCAAAACATAACCAATGTCTAGTTGTAAATGAAACTAAAGATAATGATGCTAGTTGGTTATGGCACCGTAAGTTAGGTCATGCAAGCATGGACACAATAACTAAATTAGTTAAAAGAGACTCCGTGATAGGTTTGCCAAAATTAAAATTTGAAAAGAACAAAATATGTGAAGCATGTCAATTTGGCAAACAATCTAGGAACTCTTTTAAATCCATAAAATGTGTCTCTACCTCTAGGCCTCTAGAATTATTACACATGGACCTATTTGGTCCAACTAGAACAACAAGCCTAGGTGGAAATAAATATGGTCTAGTTATAGTAGATGATTACTCTAGGTACACATGGGTCATGTTTCTAGCACATAAGGATCAAGCATTTTCTATGTTTAAAAAGTTCCATAAGGAAGTAACAAATGCTAGAGAGTCTTCAGTCATAGCCATTAGAAGTGACCATGGTACCGAATTCGAAAATCAATTATTTGATGAATTTTGTAGTAAAAAGGGGATAACCCATAATTTTTCTGCACCTAGGACACCACAACAAAATGGAGTTGTGGAAAGGAAAATAGAACTAGAGGAAATGGCTAGAACGATGTTATGTGAAAGTAACCTCCCTAAGTACTTTTGGGGAGAAGCCATTAATACTTCTTGCCATATATTAAATAGAGTTTTATTAAGACCCATTATAAAGAAAACACCTTATGAACTGTGGAAAAACAGAAAACCAAAAGTTAATTATTTTCATGTTTTTGGATGTAGGTGTTTTGTACATAATAATGGGAAAGATAATCTAGGGAAATTTGATCCTAAATCTGATGAAGGAATATTCTTAGGTTATTCTACAACTAGTAAAGCCTATAGAGTCTTTAATAAAAGAACCTAGTTATAGAAGAATCTATACATGTTGTTTTTGATGACTCTAGTGACATCTCATCTAGTAAGAAGGTTAATTTTGATGATGATGTTGAAATACTTGAAGAAAAGATAGATGAGATGGGATTACAAGATGATAATCAAAAGTTGATTGAAGGAGAATCATCAAGCCAAGAGCCTATTGTGGATCATGGGCTAATAAAGCTTGGAGGTATGCTCACGGGCATCCTAAGGAACTAATTCTAGATGATCCATCTCAACCGGTTAGGACTAGAGCATCCTTAGAATTTGAATAACATCTAGCTTTTGTTTCACACTTTGAGCCCAAACATATAGAAGAAGCCGAAAATGATGTAAATTGGATAAATGCAATGCAAGAAGAACTAAACCAATTTACTAGAAACAAAGTGTGGGATCTAGTAGAGAGGCCTTCTGAATATCCAATTATAGGTACAAAATGGATATATAAAAATAAGCTAGATGAAAATGGATTGTTATAAGGAATAAGGCTAGACTAGTGGCAAAGGGTTATAATCAAGAAGAAGCATAGATTTTGATGAAACCTTTGCTCCCGTAGCTAGACTTGAGGCTATTAGATTATTATTAGCATATGCATGCTCTAAGGATTGTCAAACTATTTCAAATGGATGTAAAAAGTGCATTTTAAATGGGTATATAATGAGGAAGTGTATGTAGAACAACCTCCTGGTTTTGAAAATCATCAATACCCTAATCATGTGGTATAAACTGAACAAAGCACTTTATGGACTAAAACAAGCACCTAGAGCATGGTATGAGAGACTTAGTAAATTCCTATTAGAACATGAATTCTCTAGGGGAAATGTAGATACAACATTATTTCTGAAAAAGAAAAATAAGGATATGTTATTAGTACAGATTTATGTTGATGATATCATTTTCGGTGCTACTAACAATCGCCTCTGCGAGGAATTTGCTGATTTGATGCAGAGTGAGTTTGAGATGAGCATGATGGGAGAGCTGAACTACTTCCTCGGGCTTCAAATCAAACAATCTGAAGGAGGCATCTTCATCAATCAAGCAAAATATATCAAGGAGATGCTCAAGAAGTTTGATATGGAGGGAAACAAGTCAATCAGCACCCCCATGAGCTCATCATGCAAGTTAGACCAAGATAAATCAGGTTAAATCTGTAGATCAAAATTTTATAGAGGTATGATAGTTCTTTACTGTATCTTACTGCAAGTAGGCCTGATATTATGTTTAGTGTGTGCATGTGTGCTAGATATCAGGCTAATCCTAAAGAATCACACCTAGCTGCAGTTAAGAGAATCTTTAAATACTTAATTGGAACTAAGAACCATAGGCTGTGGTACTCTAAAGAATCTAGCCTAAACTTAATAGGGTACACAGATTCAGACTTCGCTGGATGTAAGCTTGATAGAAAAAGTACCAGCGGGTCTGTCAATTTCTAGGAGAAAACCTAATCTCATGGTTTAGCAAGAAACAAAACTCGGTTGCATTATCCACTGCAGAAGCTGAATATGTTGCAGCCGGGAGTTGTTGTGCTCAAATCTTATGGATTAAACAACAATTAGAAGATTATGGCATTAAACAAGATAAAATCCTCATTAATTGTGATAATACAAGTGCCATAAATCTAACTAAAATCCAATTCAACATTCAAGAACTAAACACATTGAGATAAGACATCACTTCATAAGAGATCATGTATTGAATGGTGATGTATCACTCCAATTTGTTTGTACTGATAATCAATTAGCAGATATTTTTACAAAACCCCTAAGTGAAGAGAGGTTTAGTGTGCTTAGGAGGGGATTAGGAGTGATTGATCCATCCTAGTGGGTTTTTCACTAGATTAATTGATTTTGATGATTAGAATGAGGTTAAAATAGAGTTTCTATGCAGTGATCATCAAATCAGTCCTTAATTAGGTGATTTTCCTCATTTGGCACGATTATGGCATGGTTTTTAGGTGCGTGCCAAGGTTAGAGACGACTCGAGTAAGTTTCAGAGCCGGCTCCTGAGGGGGAATCGACTCGCGCATTGCGGGAGTCGACTCGCAAAGTTGCAGCTGAGGGGGAGTCGACTCGCACACTGTCGGGAGTCGACTCGCGCATATTCTGAGTCGACTCGAGTCGAGTCGCTCGCGACTCAGGGGAGTCGACTCGCAGTCGGGATCCGACTTTAACCTAGGTTTGTGTTTCGCAAACACTTTTCCTCAAGCCGCCACTGTTCACAAAGCCCTAGAGCCGACTCCTAGGTCATCCCCGATCATCTCCAAGCCCTTTTTCTCGTCGATTCTTCGCCGGACATTGAGCTTCCGTCCGTTCCTAGGTCATTTCCGGTCCGTCCCGAGCTTCCTCGTCGGTCCTTCACCGTCCTCTAGGTTTTTTCTTTCCGTTTAGGTCAAGATGCCTCGTAAGACCATCGTTAGGAAGAGGTCCCATCCGAGCCGGTCCCGAGCGGCGCTCCAAGGCGCGGCACGATCCCTGCGAGGGCAACCACCTCCGATCGTTCCCCGCCTAGGGTGGTTCTCGTTAGGCCGTTGGCCGGGAAGGCCGTCACCTCCGGGAGGTTTGTCGATTTCGACTATCTCTCCCGGGAGGGGTTCACTATAGGCGATAGGCTTAGAGCCCAGGCCTAGAGTACTTCCTCACCTTGGACCTTCCCACCTATCCTGGCCTAGTTCAAGAGTTTTACAGTACCGTCCATCGGGGAGATGGAGGTATCGAGGGCACGGTAGTAGGTGTCCCGTTGCGTGTCACAGAGACCTCATTGCCCATATCCTTCACCTTCCATTAGTAGGGGTGGCTCCCGCACACCCTGAGGATAGAGTTGCGGCCCTTACGGTCGTCTTAGGGCATCCACCTCAGTCCCCCCTAGATGAGGTATCTGCTAGCTCACTTCCTATTGAAGTGAGAATCCTTTTGAGCATTCTGTCCAGGTCCATCTTCCCTAAGACAGGGAGATTTGATTTTGTGAATGAGAGGGACTTAGCTATTATGTCTTATATCCTTCAGGACACCCCGATCAACTTCCCAAAGCTCATTATAGGTATATGTGTGAGCCCCTAGATAGACCTAGGCTCTCACTCCCATACGGGATGTTATTCACTCTTCTTTTTAGGTAGTACGAGATTCCATTCCTGAGAGGGAACCCTCTCGTGCCTTGCGATGGACTGATCGCTTATGTACGGGGACTATGCACAGGATGGGGTTTCGGAAGAGAGAAGGGATCTGGGTTAGGAAGTCCACTCTCACTGCTCAGACCACCAGACCATCACCCAGTCCTGAGCCAGATTCAGACTACCCAGACCTTCCAGACCATCCAGACCTCCCATCCACTCCTCCTGCTCCTACCACCTCTGCCGGACCTTCCTCCTCAGTTCCACCATCTATGGAGGTCCGTATTGATACAGAGCAGCTCCGGGAGCTGCGGCAGGAGATCGTCCGAGATCTGAGGGATGAGCTGCTTCGGGAGCTCCGAGGTGCGGTGCCTGCCCCCACTCCTGCACCCGTATCTTCTCAGTTGGTCCCTTCCTTGACAGCCGTGACTGACATGACGGCTCATGTACGGGAAGAGATCTACAATGTCCGGAGTTTGGTCCAGGCCAGTTCCACAGCATGAGTGAGGTCACGAGCTCCACTCGACAGATGCGAGAGGAGATAGGTCGTGACATGCACACCACCACCGAGGGGGCCGAGCGCTTGGCGAATGTACTCATCGACAAGCTGGACGCACTTCAGACATCGGTGACTGGGCTTCAGGCGTCGGTGACAGAGCTCTCCACTACACATAGCAGAGCCACCACGTCTATTATCACGCAGCTCGGACATGTGACAGATGCAGTCACCCTCCTCATGGAGCAGAGCCGATTGAGAGGAGGAGCACCATCCTCGAGAGGAGGTGCCACATCCTCCAGAGGAGGAGATGCATCCTCGAGAGGGGGAGCTTCATCCGTCCAGAGGAGGCGATGCATCCTTTGCGAGGGGAGCTTTTCATCCTCGAGGAGGACATAAATGTTGTTTGACGTTTCTTGTGTTTGTATTGTTTTACTTTACTTATTGTATGCTCAGATCCACTTTAATTCATATCAATCAATGAGTGACATCTTGATTTCAATTATGTTGCCATTCGATATCGGTTGTGCCGATTGTGGATGTGTGGTGATTACCTCCTTGTTGGTATGATGGACAAAAAGGGGGATGAAATATGTATCAAATATGTAAAAAGGGGAAGATATGAAAAAAATAAAAGAAATCAATAGAAATAAATAAAAAGATAACTCTTAATAACACACACAAATTTGTTCTAAGTGGATTCCGGTACACCTCGAGGCTCATTATCTCTCTTTTGGGCTCCCTAATGGAAGTAATTCTCCAGAATCTATTCAAGGATATTCGGAGATTAGCTGAATCCTACTCAAGAACAAATTGACAGATGTTTCCCTCTAAAAAGATAAAATTCAGTTCAAAAACTTCAAAGCATTAAAAGGAAATTCAGAGAATCAAAACATAGTTGAATGCATATGTTGAGGGGGAGAATCTGAATTTTAATCAAGCTAAATCATTAATGACATATAAGCCAAACAATTGATTGCATAATATGAAGGCTTATATAATTCAAATGAAAGGGGGAGCTTTAACTCCGAAATTTAATGTTTCACTCCTTTCAAACTTGGATAAATTAAATTATCAGACATTTGAATTCATTTATAGATTTTACTTCATTATTTTATGAGCAATTCATTTTACATATACTCAAAGTTTTGTCATCATAAAAAAGGGGGAGATTGTGGAGTGATTGATTAAAACCCCATTTGATTTTGATGAGCTCAAAGCATTTGAGTATATCTTGTGATTACTAATGAATTCAATTGAGTGTTTCAGTGAAAATCCTGTCCAAGTGTCTCTAGATTTGGTTCATAGTATTTTGGATAAGGTAAGAAGTCTGCTGAACCAAAGTCTGAGACTCGAGTCGACTTCCCGAGTATCACGAGTCGACTCCAAGCGTATCAAGTTCACTGGCACGAGCTCGAGTCGACTCCAGATCAGTACGAGTCGACTCCGACTGAGAACAGACAGAAGGACAGAAAGCTTCAACTCAGAAACTGTCAACGAGTCGACTCCTGAAGTGCGCGAGTCGACTCCAATGTTCAACGAGTCGACTCCAGGGTAGTAAGAGTCGACTCCAAGAGAAACACAAAGAAAAGTCAGAGAGCAGTTTTCGGGTCTGAGATTCGAGTCGACTCCAGTGGAACGCGAGTCGACTCCGATGGTTGGCAGGTCGACTCCAAAGAAGGTAAGAGTCGACTCTCAGAGGAACACAAGGAAAAAGTCAGAGAACGATTTTCGGACTCTGAGATTCGAGTCGACTCCCGCAGTACGCGAGTCGACTCCGAGACTGAGCGACCATCAACAGACAGAAGACCATGTTACTGCCTCTGAGATTCGAGTCGACTCACAGACAGCTCGAGTCGACTCCGAGACAAGCTTCACGTCAAAAGGCAGAAGACCAACTTTCGGAAACTGAGAGCCGAGTCGACTCCAAGGAAGTTCGAGTCGACTCCAAGACTGGATGAGCCAAAAGACAGAGAAACGGAAGTTCGGGCTCTGAGATTCGAGTCGACTCCCAGGACAGTCGAGTCGACTCGAGTGGACAAAATTCAAAATTGGATCCACGGACTTCAGTGGATGAGCCGACTCCAAAATTGCCAGGTCAGCTCCAGAAGTTGGCGAGTCGACTCCAGGTCAAGACGAGTCGACTCCCAGTCAAGACGGCAACTTTAATTCAAATTTGGAACAG
The DNA here is from genome assembly GCF_009389715.1 of Phoenix dactylifera. Taxonomy (NCBI): domain Eukaryota; kingdom Viridiplantae; phylum Streptophyta; class Magnoliopsida; order Arecales; family Arecaceae; genus Phoenix; species Phoenix dactylifera. The sequence continues at coordinate 157,704 of NW_024068354.1, read as the reverse complement.
TTGCCGAGTCGACTCCGGAAAAGCGTGAGTCGACTCCTGCTACAGCCGAGTCGACTCCTGATCGCGCGAGTCGACTCCAACCCACCAATGGTCATATTGTCAGGCTGCGCAGAGTGTGCAGAACGGCCAGAAAAGCAGAGTAACGGCTAGTTTCCGTGGGGGTTGGCTTAAATAGCCACAGAGGACTGTAGCAAGGCAGAGAACAGATATTCCACTCCAAGCATTCAAGTTTTCAAGCTCTCCAAGTGCTCTTTAAACGAAAAAGGGGAGATCTGCATTTACTGCTCCAACAACTTCTTCCCAACAATCAAAGCTTCCTCCTCCTGCATTCAAGTCGACCACTCTTTCAAGAGGAGACCGGAGTTCCAGAAGCCATACCTCTTCACCAGCTTAAAAGCGTTTGAGGGCTTCTAACTCCTTTACGATTATATTGTTTTAAATCTGCTTTTTGAGAAGCTATTTTCTGTTTTCTTCTATCTCTTGTATTTACTTGATTCAATCGGGGGATTGAATCAAGGGGTTTAAGGTTGGTTGGTGAGCCAAGTTAAACCAACGTGTGTAGGGTTTGATTGTGAGCCCGGGAAAACAATCGGGGTTGGTTCTAGTCGGTGAGCCTGGAAAAACCGACCGAGTTCGTTGTGAGCTCGTAAAACAACAAGTTTGGTTGTGAGCTTGCAAAACAACCGGCTGTAATCCAAGGGGGTTATAGTGAAATTTCCAAGTGAGACTTGGGGAGTGGACGTAGGAGCAAGGGTTAGCTCCGAACCACTATAAAACTTTGTGTTTGTAGTGCATTGTCTCTCATCTTCTTCCCCGCACATTGCTCACAGCACTAGGCCTTAATTAAATAACTTGCTATAGTTTTTAATTAATCATCCACAAAGTTTTAATTAGTCAAATTATTTTAAAAACCCAATTCACCCCCCCTCTTGGGTTGTCTATTTGGGCAACAGCTGTCTATGGGCTGAATGATAGATGCTTCAGGGACCAATTTTTTCAAAGTCACACTGATATCAGAAGCATGCACCCAAGACCTTGGTTAATTAGGGGAGATTTTAATGTGACTAAGTCATTGGAAGATAGAGAAAAAAAAAAATTGCAGTGTGCCAAAGACAATCTTGCCTATATAGATTTCATTTCTTCCCTTAGCCTTATGGACTTGAACCTGAAGGGCCGTGACTTGGAGCAACGGACGGAAACATCCTTCTCTAGCAAGATTAGATAGATTCCTTCTCTCCGCTGAATGGGAGGATTTATTCCCAACATCTTTCTAAAAAGCTCTGTTAAGCTCTTCCTCTGACCATGTACCAATTGCGCTAGACTGCCAGGTCAGTTTCAAGGGCCCAAAATTTTTGGATTGGAAGCTTGGTGGAACAATGAGCCAGATCTTTATGATATTGTAGTCAATAATTGGAGCAAGATTAGAGGTGCGTCAAACACGGCAGCTTAGTAGGTTCAAAACCTAAAACGAGTTCGAAATGCTCTAAAAAAATGGGCATCAAGTAAAAGAAATTCTAATAGAGAAGTGAAAGAAACTTTACTTTATGATGGAAGGAAGAAGGCGTGGATCTCTCATTGGAGGAGTTTAATAAAAGAAGAATTCTAAAACAATCATTAGACAAGATCTACAAAAAAGAGGAAGTATAAATGAGACAAAGGGCCAAGATAAGAAGGCTCAAAGAAGGGGACAAAAACCCTAACTTTTTTCATAAAGTTGTTTCAAGGAGAAAGAGGAGGAATATTATTGCTTCGATCACTGAAAATGGCATTGAATACCAAATTCAAGATGGCATTTCCAATAAACTTCATGATTTCTTTAAGAACATGTTTGGTGTACACTCTTTTCTCAAAATTAAAACTAAATGGCCCAATTTATATGGAGAATCCATGGTTGATATGAGCAATTTGATGGAGGCCTTTACCATTGATGAAGTTAAGAAAGTCGTCTTCTTATGTTGAGAATGTCCTCTTCCATGTTTTTGCCCACATTTTTTAAATTTTTTGCTTCATATCCTCTCATGCAGGCTACTAGAATCGACCTTCTATTACTAGTATATGTTCTCTTTGGAACTGTTGTTTGCCTTCAGGAGTTGTAGAGAATATCGTTCCAACATTTTACTTTTATATGGTGAGTCTAAGACTAATTTCTTCTTTATGGCGACTATGTGTTTCATTGGGATATGGGCATTGCCGTGGGATTGAGAGCTCAAAGGCAGTGGCTTGCCCGCTAAAGATGGGAAGAGAGATCCATGGCTTGTGGCTCGGAAGGTTGGTTTAATGGTTAACCACAATATCTTTATCGGACGTTGAGTGGGTTAATTATGGAATGGTTGTTAATATTTGGGATCATTAGGGCCTTGTGTTTGTCCACGTGGATCACCATCTAATTTCTGATTGGCCCTAGCTAGAGTTTCAAGTTAAGCTTCTTACCCAATCTAGAAGGGATGTTCTGAATCCTAGCAGGTAATCTCTAACAAAGATTACATTTTAATAGGTCTTTTCTCACCTTCCAAGCGCAAATCTCTAACAAAACCTCTCTCATACTGTAAACTTTTTTCGCCCAGCCCGTGCGTTAACTACTTCCTCCACCTTTCCCCTCTACTTTTGAGGCTAGGAGTAAAATTTTCTACCTGTTTATTTGGTTGGGGTATGACAATTTTCTACAGAAGAGTAAATCTGTATGCAAATCTGTTGTCACGCCCCGAACCCAGCACCTGGGGTCCGGTACGCGACCGGCCGCATGAGCCCTAGAGCAGTGCCCTAAAGATCATGCAAGGCCTATGATTAACAAAATTTCAATAAATCCACAATTAATTTAATAATTCAAATAAACAAATCCGACATGTCAAATAAACAATTTAGTTCAATTACGAGCTCTTCAAATGTTCATCGACATCAAAGAAGGATAAACAACTAACTAACTAATGACTCTGGTACTCGCACTCTGCGCCCATCCCATCCAAAACTATGCATCCTGCAACTCTGAAAAGAGAAAGAAGAAGGGGGATGAGCTTTACAGCCCAGTAAGAATTCCTACACATCCATACCAACACAATAATAATATGAATTTGAAAACCACGACAAATCGATGCACATGTCATGAAATCATATACCGGCTATCAAAAGCTCGAATAATCAGTATAAATATGCAAGTCAAATATCAACAAAAATCCAGCCACTCAAGTGTGAAACGTCATACGATATCTCAAATATCTTCATTAATGTTTTCAATGCTTTTTCTTTCAACTTGATCCGGATTAATTAACTTTCCGACTTTGGGTCAAATCTTGTTCACATTTCTCAGCCTGTGGTGAGGCAACCAAATTATCACATTTTCAGCCTGTGGCAGGGCCTGCACAATATAGTTCCACATTTCTAGCCTGTGATGGGGCCTACCAAAGTATCACATTTTGAGCCTGTGGCGGGGCCTGTACATTATAGTTCCACATTTCTAGCCTGTGAGGGGGCCTGCCAAAGTATCACATTTTCAGCCTGTGGCGGGGCCTGCACATTATAGTTCCACATTTCTAGCCTGTGAGGGGGCCTACCAAAGTACCACGTTTTTCAGCCTGTGACGGGGCCTGCCATAATAACAAGATAAACCCAAAGTCCCTTTTCATACAATCCAGTTTACATCCACACATTAATTCCTTTATATTTATTTCCGGCTTTAAACTAACCACGGTCACGTTTCCAGCCCGTGACGGGGCAACCAATATCACATAGTTAGTTTAGAGCACCACATCCATCAGTCCAATTATGTAGGTGTAAGTTATGCGCATGCATGCATCCATCATAATACCAACCACAAGCGAATACGATCATAATATCAATCACAAGCCAACACGATCAAAATATAATTTAATATAAAACTATTTTTGATTTATCTGGATTATAGTATATCATACATATCTAAGTATAAAAATATTATATCATGCAGGATTGGCGTACAAGGATCCTTACCCTTTATTGAAAACTCAGACAACTAATCACCCGCCCTCACGGCGATCTATGAACCGGAATGCGCAGGACTCTGCTCAGCGTCCTCTCGTCCAATAGATTATTCTCCTACAGAATCAAATCAATATTAAAAGTTACCCAAGATATCTGACAATCTAAAGCTCTCTATAGATTCTCTCAAGGGTCTACAAGTATCTAGTACCCCAAGATTAACCAACAATCCATAATCTTCCTGAATTAAACTAGAGAGAAAACAGACTAAAAAGAGACAACAACTAGAGGGAGAAAATAAAATAACAAAGAAGAGAGAGAGTCGGCTCTCTCTCTCTCTCCCTCTCTTCCCTCTTCTTCCCGTCAATAAAACAACAAAGAAGAGAGAGCCAACTCTCTCTCTCTCTCTCCCTCTTCCTTCCTCCTTCCCGACGGAAAGGAGGAGAGTGCTTGGCAGCCGGCGGCCCATGGCTGGCGACGCCCCATGGTGGTGCCACGCCCGGCGACGGCCGGCCGGAACGGAAGGGAAGAAGGCCGAACAGAGGCTCGGCTTTCCCCATCAGCCCGGCGGCTTCCCGGCCACATCCCCAAGGAAATAATAGCCAAAGACGAAGGAGAAGGAGGCGAGGGTGCTCACCTTGCCTCCGACGAGCCTTTCCGGCTGGTCCAACGGCGAGCAACCCGAGCTTCTCCCACGGATCGCCTAGAACTCCAAATCCCTCTTTTCTCCCTTTTTTTTTTTTTTTGTGGAAGGACTCTCGGTTGATGCCCTAAGGAAGAGGGGAAGAGATTGTTTTTATAGATGTAAATTGATTCAAATAAGGTAGGATTTGATCCCCTCTCTCTCTCTTTTTTTTTTTTTCCTTCTTTGTTTCCTCTTCCGGTGGATTCATGGGAGCAATAGAAACAGGGGAGGGAAGACTCTGTTCGGGAGTCTCCCTCCCATTTCATGTGTGTCGGGCCAGCCCAAGCCCCAAAAAATGTGGGCCTTTACATCTGTAGATGATAATTGGAAGTGGTTGGCATGATTGGAAGTAAAGTGATGCAAATCTGTGCCCCACGCTTCTGAATACCTTTATCATTCCTCTCTCTCTCTCTCTCTCTCTCTCTCTCTCTCTCTCTCTCTCTCTCTCTATATATATATATATATATATATATATATATTTATATACTTCATATATATTTATGTAGTATAGTCTGTGGACCCAGATTTACATGAGTCCAGAGTCCAGACTCCATAGTATAGTCTCTTTTATGCCAGTCTTGGGTGGGGTAGAAGCTTTATCATCATGATTTCTCTTTAAATTCTCCAAACGAGATTAGGAGATAAAGATGAATTTGAATCCCACCAAATTCATTTGATTTAATTGGAGATATATTCATAGCAGCTTGGTTGGGTGGTGGAAGGGGGAAGACAGATGTAAAAAGTTGTTTCTAGTTCTAGATGAGGAAAGATAGGGAGTGAACAGGATATCCAAGAAAATAAGATGAGGACATGGAACTGAGCCATCTTCTATGGTGCGAGATGGGGAAAGACATGACGTGCGAGGAACGAGTCAACATGAAGTCTTTGGAAGGATGAGGAGGTGGACCCCAACAAGATGAGAGACTGGGTCCATGAACACATGGGGAAGAATCCGGATGATCTTGACGGACGCCGCCCCATCCTTTTGGAGCATGCCCGACAACTACTTTGACCAAAAGTTTAGAGAGACTTATTGTAATACCCATGAAAAAAAAAAAAAAAAAAAGAGAGACGGGCCGGCCCGAAAAGACCGGGCCCATCTCCCTTTTAAGATCGTGCCCTAGGCACGATCGTGGTAGAGAGGGGTGCGGGAGAGAGGGCGGCGGCGGCGTTAGGGGGGTTGATCGCCGGATGAGACGAGCGCCGGAGAGAGGATCCGGCCGGCCGCAGGGCAACCTCTTTCCTTCGGTGAAGATCCCCACAAGAAGAGATCTTGGAGCCGTGCGCGTTGATCCGGTTTACTCGCGGTTTCTCCTCCGATTCCTCGCCGAAAAAGTCGCCGGAACACCCATCGGACTGAGGTAAGCGTGAATCCTTCCCTTGCGTTTCATTTGCTAGCTTTTCGGGCGGTGTTGATGGGGATTTGGCCGGTGAGATCGTCGGAGAAGGATCCGAAACAGGGGTACCCTGTTTCGGCTTCTCTTTTCGGATCTTGCCGCCGGCCGCCGGCCGCCGGGATTGGCCGAGAACCATGGCATTGTGGTCGGTCGGGACTGTGAGAGAATTATTTTGAGATTTCTAGGGTTTATTGGAGAAGGGGAGAGATGGATCCGGGGTCTTCTTCCTCGTGATCCCATCCTCTCCTCCTCTTCCCCTCGTCGGTTGGCCACCGGCGGCGGCGACGGCGGCTGGGTGTCGTCGGTTGGGGGCCGAGCCACCATCACGGTGGCCTTTCCGTGGAAGAAATGGAGGAAGGGGGAGGGGTCTGTGTCGGTTGGAAAGAAGAAGAAGGAGAAGAAGAAGAAGAAGAAAAAGGAGGGAAAATAATAATATAATAATAATAATAAGAGAAGAAGAAAAAGAAGAAGAGGAAGAGACTTCTTCCTCTCTCTTTCTCTTAGCCGGTTACCATCGCCGGCGACTGCAGCAGGGGCGGCCGGCGATGGTTCGGCCAATGGTGGCCGAGGGTGGGGAGGTGAGGGCACAGCCACCCCGGCTGTTGCCCTTGGACCAAAGAGGTGGAGGAAGAACCCTTCTCTATCATCCACCCTTCTTTTGGTCTTTTCATCGGGACCGGCCATCGTCGCCGGCGTGGCAGCGGCCACGGCTGGCGACGACATGGGCCGGTGGTACAAGGGTGGGAGTCGGGCCACCCCGACTGCCCTAGACTTGGAGAGATTGAGATGTTTGGAGATCTGGTTATGGACCCCATAGTAAATATCAATTATGGTTTGGAATATTTAAATATTAAATGATTTAGTTTGTGATTTGTAATTGATGTTGTAGAGGAAGAGTCGGCAGAGCCAGGAGGTTTTGATCAGGGGACTCAGCACCCCAGCGCGTAGGTTGTGATTCGGACTGTGTTTGAGTCAGTCTACAATTTCTGTAAGAATCCTTGTACGCCAATCCTACATGATATAAATATTTTGCACTATATATATGTTTGATATGCTATGATCCAGACAAAGCAAAATGGTTTTTATATTTAAATTGTATTTTGATCGTCTTTGCTTGTGATTGGTATAATGATGGATGCATGCATGCGCATAACTTACACCTACATAATTGGACTGATGGATGTGGTGCTCTAAACTAACTATGTGATATTGGTTGCCCCGTCACGGGCTGGAAACGTGACCGTGGTTAGTTTAAAGCCGGAAATAAATATAAAGGAATTGATGTGTGGATGTAAACTGGATTGTATGAAAAGGGACTTTGGGTTTATCTTGTTATTATGGCAGGCCCCGCCACAGGCTGAAAAATGTGGTACTTTGGTAGGCCCCCTCACAGGCTAGAAATGTGGAACTATAATGTGCAGGCCCCGCCACAGGCTGAAAATGTGATACTTTGGTAGGCCCCCTCACAGGCTAGAAATGTGGAACTATAATGTGCAGGCCCCGCCACAGGCTGAAAATGTGATACCTTGGTAGGCCCCCTCACAGGCTAGAAATGTGGAACTATAATGTGCAGGCCCCGCCACAGGCTGAAAATGTGATACCTTGGTAGGCCCCCTCACAGGCTAGAAATGTGGAACTATAATGTGCAGGCCCCGCCACAGGCTGAAAATGTGATACCTTGGTAGGCCCCCTCACAGGCTAGAAATGTGGAACTATAATGTGCAGGCCCCGCCACAGGCTGAAAATGTGATACTTTGGTAGGCCCCATCACAGGCTAGAAATGTGGAACTATAATGTGCAGGCCCTGCCACAGGCTGAAAATGTGATAATTTGGTTGCCCCACCACAGGCTGAGAAATGTGACTGAGATTTGACCCAAAGTCGGAAGGATAATTAATCCGGATCAAGTTGAAGAAAAGACATTGAAACTATAATACATGTTTATGAGCTATCATATGCTATAGATTTCTTGTGTGGCTGGACTTTTATTGATGTTTGATATACATACATGTATCGATTATTTGAGCTTTGATAGCCGGTTTATGACTTCATGATATGTACTTTGACTTGTCGTGGTTTTCAGATTTTTATCATTATTGTGTTGGTGTGGATGTGTAGGGATTCTTACTGGGTTGTAAAGCTCACCCCCTTTTCTTCTTTCTTTTTATCAGAGTTGCAGGATGCTTAGATTTGGATGGGATGGGCGCAGAGTACAAGTATCAGAGTCATTAGCTAGTTAGTTTGTTTGTCCTTCTTTGATGTCGATGAACATTTGAAGATCTTGTAATTGAACTAATTTGTTTATTTGGATATGTCGGACTTGTCTATTTGAATTATTAAATTAATCGTGGATTTATTGGAATTTTGTTAAACATAGGCCTTGCATGATCTTTAGGGCATTGCTCTAGGGCTCATGCGGCCGGTCGCGTACCGGACCCCGGGTGTTGGGTTCGGGGCGTGACACTTATATTTTGTAGGACCTTTGCTAGATATTTTGCAGGTTTGAAGACAGGCCTTGTTTCCGTCTATTAAAAATCTAAGAGGTCAGGGTTGAGTTGGTCTTTGTAACCAAAGTTGTGTCCCAACTTACCCCTGTAACAATATTTATTTGGTATAACTGCAGAATTTTCATGTAACATATGCAAACATAAACAGCAAGAGAAAATACGGCACATGCCTCATTCTTTATTACAAGTAACTTCAGCTTTACATAAGAATTTATCCTGACACTTTTATTTAAAATTCGAGTCTTGTGATATTCTACATAGTATCATCATTAAATTAAGTCACTCATGTCAAGAAAACAAATCAGTTGTTGAGAATGTCCTCTTTCTTGTTTTTGCCCACATTTTTTTTTTCTGCTCTATATCATGTCATTCGGGCTGCTAGAATTGACCTTCTATTACTAGTATATGTTCTCTTTGGAACTGTTGCTTGCCTTCAGGAGTTGTAGAGAATATCATTCCGACATTTTACTTTTGTATGGTAGTCTGAGACTAATTTCTTCTTTATGGTGGCTATGTATTGCCTTGTTTATATTAAAGAAAGCAGAGAACCTTGTTGACTGGGTCATCACTTCAGCTAATGCCAATTAAAATAATCACCCTATAAGACAAGAAACACCACAGTTGTTAATTACTTAGATGGAAATGATAAAGTTATTCGCTCGATTCTTTTTTAGATATTTCATAAAGCATGGGCAACCTTTGGCACAGTGGAAATTTAGCAAATAAATAAAAAACCCAGCCTTTTAGAAGGAACTAGAAATAAATTCCTTGATGCATTGAATTGAGAAAAAACTCAAAACTAGTGAGAACCAAGATTCTTTCCATGATATTCATCTTTACCCACATTGTGGATTCTAAATGAAGGGTGTATTTAGATTTACTACAGTACCAATGCTATATTAGTAGTTGGCATCATATTTGAAATTACAAAGTTATCTATGATTTGTAAAAGAAGAGTATTGCCAAATCCTTTGCAATCATTTAACCTGAAAAGTCCACATTGAATAGAATATTCATTTTTTGTAACATATCTTGGTAGATAAAGTCATGATTGGAACTTTAAAAAATGAAAGCAGTAAGAGAATTAGTGCATGTTGCTGTACCATTTACGTAAGCACAAGAAACATATTAATAGTCATTTACCCCTAATGTTTAGAGTACATACTCTGAGCTTTTTAATGTTTACTTTCTACTTTTTCTAACTGTTCTTGACCGGTCCCACGTTTATGGATGGTGTTGTCAGTGTCTTAATGCATGAGGTGTTGTAAGAGGTGGATTGATTTATCACATCCTGTTATCCAACTATTTGTATTTGACAACAACTAGACATAGTGAAGATCAATCTGCAGTAAGATCAGCAGATAAGGGAAAGAATTTTAGAGTAAGAGTTTCAGCAATTAGAAATAAATCGCAATATTCTGCATGATATTTGTAACGTGCTGAATTACAAGCTTCATGCAAGAAATTTATTCCATTAGTAGGATTTCGAGGGATGGAAATAACAGAGGAAATAGAGGAGAGAGGGAGTGACTTACAGGTGCTGCTGATATTATCTCTGATCAATCTCATCTTGAAAAATAATGGAGGGGATGTGCCGAACCTCATTTCTGACCCTGACATTGAACTTACGGGGCATTTGAATCAGCTTTAGTTCTCGAAGTGTGGTCACCTGCTGCAATCCCTCGGGAAGCATCTTCAATTTCGAGCACCAATTGACAGTTAAGTGGGTAAGGCTGGGCATCGTCCCACCCGCCACTCTCCATTCTTCTAAATTTTGGAGATCAAATAATATCAAGTATCGCAGCAGCGGAAAGCCACCAGTAGAACACGACATACTCTTCCCTATGTATGCACATAATAGCAGTTGAAGAAACTTGAGGTTTGGCAGCTTCTCCAGCACCGGCATTGGGTCTTGCTCCAAAAGAGAATAAGATAATTTGAGATTGGTGAGGTTTAGCGGGAATTGACTGATGTCTAGGAGCTGCTGCTGTTGTTTGAGTAACAACCATCCATGTAGTGTCAATGCAACGGAGCTTATGCAGGTTTGGTGCCCGAGCGACAAGGACGTCCCTAGGGATTATACGTCCGGGCAAACTCAGGGTGAAGGAGACGAGGCTGTCCATTTTCTCGAGTACTTTTCTAAATGATTCTGCAAACATTTTGTCACATGCATTGTCAATCGCCTTCCTGGTAAAGTCTGGTGTAGTAGCCCAATTTTTGATGATTCTTATACCTAGTAAACGGACAATATCCATATCTTCCATATGAAACTCAAACTCCTCGATTTTCAGAGTTTGTAAGTTCTTGCGATCGCCACTCATTGGTGCACTTAGAAACATATATGTATTAATATATACATGCCTCACTGACCGAATTTTTCAAAATAATTTCGGAAGCCAATAAATGGATGTATGTCTCACATCCAGAGTCCGTAGATTCAGGAGAGTCTTCTCTCTTCTTTCTCTCTCATCTCTCTTAATTTTTTCTCTCTTAGTTTTCTCTCTCTCATTTTTTATCTCTATGGAACTTTCTCTCTCTACAGAACTTTCTCTCTCTACAAGACTCTCTCTACGAAACTCTCTCTACTAAACTTTCTTTCTCTATCTAGACTTTCTCTCTCTAACTTCTTTCTCTAGAGATGTTGGATCCAGATATGGTACCTCTCTCGGTGATTTTGTATCAACCCCGTGAAGGGCCCTAATCCGTGGCTGGCGGACGGCATGCCAACTCTCACCTTAGCCCTTCCTAGGTATTGTTAGAATTGGTCACCCTGATCCTTATCTAACCTTGAGCTCGATCTAAACCCCTATATCCTAGTGCAAGTGTGATCATATGAACTTCACTTTGAATAGACCGACTGGGGTGCCGGCAATTTACCGCTCAATCAGACCTATCCTTCTTTATTCTTATTGAGAATGAAGCCTTGTCTCTCTTTGTTCGGATCCCAGTTGACTCCAAGGTGGAGGCCTTGCACCATATTGATACTTGGGGGGCAAACTGACCTAGTACCTCAGCCTTGTCAGGTACCTCTAGAATTTGATCCTCATTAACTTTTGTTGAGTCATCTAAATCATAGCTCATCTTGATCGTTTAGTTTACTTTGTTCGGACCGACTGGGACAGTCGGGCGCTATCACCTAATCGACTTGATTTAGGGCATGAGACCATTCTCTAGTAGTGTTTAGTTTTGATTTTTCTTAACTTTTGGAATGATGATAAAATTAATAATGTTAAAACAGGTGCACCTGATCCGTCTAACTGGAGTGAGATTTTGAAGTGATAAGAGGTAAGTAACCTAGTGCTTCAAAGTGTGTTTTCTAAATTTTTGGTAAAATAATAATTATTTGATTAAATTTAATTATGATATCTGTTTGATACTTAGATAAATGGGTCGGGTAGGTTTTTATTATGATAATAATTATTTTAAAAAGATTTTATGTGGTATGTTATAAAATATGAAAAATATGACTAAGCAAATTATAAAAAAATTATTTTATATGTATGAATTTTCAGCATGGCTATAATCTGGTCTCGCCAATGGAGATTATTCGTCGTCCATGTCAGCTTATAATCTGTGAAAAATTGGTTTCGACACCGCACCACCAGTAATTAGAATAGTGGTATTTGGATACCATACCACTGGTGGTTAATAATAGTAGTATTTTTACTTTCTGGCACTGAGTTACTTGGCCATAGCCTGATTTCTGATTTCTAATTTTTATTTTGGTAATTCTTATGAAAACTATAGTATATTTCTAAAAAAACATGCATTATTCGAGAAATGATTTATTTTTTAATCAATATTTATGCTTTTAACTAAAATATTTGGCATGTTTTGACCCCACTTTAGAATATTATGTTGCTTACTAAGCTAGTGTAGCTCATTATTATGTTTCTTTATTTTTCAAATCTGAATGCATGATTGCTCGAAACTTGGGGAGTGCTCTAGTTCTTTTGCAGATACTTTCAGTCATTGGAGTTTTAGTCAGTCTAGTTAGAATATTTTATTTAAGTTGTATTAGTAGTTAACACAGGTTCACTTATGTTACTTTGGAGTAATTGTAAGAATTATTTGGATAAGTTCTTGATCAAATAATCTCTTAGAAATTATTATTACTTTGATATGATCTGCAGCCTTATATATCTGTATGGTTTGCGATATAGGTATGCGGCATCTGTTTCGCTCTGGTTCGGGGCGTGACACCATAGTCTTGAAAATAATTCTGATTCGGTGCAACAATTCTTATGCTTCATTTTTTCTCAAAGAGAACTTGCAGATGCCGATGATAACTATTCAGCATATTGTGAAAATTTTTGCAGCCAACTTAAATGCTGATGCAGGTTTGAAGACAGGCCTTGTTTCCATCTATTAAAAATCTAAGAGCTCAGGGTTGAGTTGGTCTCAAAAGCCAGTGTGGCTTGCCTGCTAAAGATGGGAAGAGAGATCCATGGCTTGTGGCTCGGAAGGTTGGTTTAATGGTTAGCCACGAAATCTTTATCAGACGCTGAGTGGGTTAATTATGGAATGGTTGTCAATATTTGGGATCATTAGGGCCTAGTGTTTGTCCACGTGGATCACCATCTAATTTCTGATTGGTCCTAGCTAGAGTTTCAAATTAAGCTTCTTACCCAATCCATAAGTGATGTTCAGAATCCTAGCAGGCAATCTTGAAAATAATTAGGCCCCCAGGCCCTCCTCCATAGATTACATTTTGATATGTCTCTTCTCACCTTCTAACCGCATATCTCCAACAAAACCTCTCTCATAGTGTAAACTTTTGGCGCCCAGCCCGTGCGTTAACTACTTCCTCCCCCTTTGCCCTCTACTTTTGAGCCTAGGAGTAAAATTTTCTGCATGTTTGTTTGGTTGGGGTGTGTCAACTTGATGATTCTTAGAAATCATTTATCTAAAAAAATAATTATAGGCGAAAATAAATTTTACCATATTTAGTTGGTAGAAAATTTATTTCAAAAAATGATAGAGAAAAAAATTACTATATTTGGTTAGAAGTAATCTTATATAGGAATATTTTTAAATTTTCAACAATACTTTTAAATAAATAATTCAGGTAATAACATTTTTTTCTCAGTCCACGTATTAATCATTTATGGCCTATTTACATAAACACTATTGATATTGGATATTTGATTATTGAAATATATTTACACAATTTAGTAAATATTTTAAAATTAATTATGCATATATTAGAAAATATATTCCTTATTACAAATAAAATTTATTTTTAATGTAAATAATATATTATTATTAATAAATCCTATGTTAATTTTTTTGATAACTAATATATATTTGTTAATCATATACCAGTAATTAAAATTTATTAATTAATATATTGATATCTTAAATAATTAACATTTATAATTATCATTAATCAATATGTTAGGATATTTATAATATATTTTTGTTGAAGGCTTTTGAGAACCAAAATATAAGAGTACTGTAGTAAAGGCTAAGAGGCTTATCATTGCTACTTCAAATAATAGAATTAAGTCTTAAGATACTACCAGATGTTTTAGATGCGTGAGCCCTATTATCAGCGCGAATGTATATGGCTCCAAGGTGTAAACCGTTTCGCATGCTGGTGTGGGAGAGGGGCATATGGGAAATCACTGCAGCTTCCCTTATTTTATCATTTCTGTCTTTGTTTCGAGTCCCTATTTTTTCTTTGACTACTCTCTAATTAGCTACGTTATTGTCAATTACGCCATCACTAGCTTGAAATATAATATTATCAATTGTCCCATCACGGATGGAAAACATGACAGTGGTTAATCTAAAGTTAAAATAAATTGATATATTTCATATGCACTCTTGAATAAACGGATGGGTGAGGGCATTGGATTAGCTATGTTAATAAAGTTTGTCTGTTATCGACACAATTGATTGCCTTATTATGTGCAAGAAACGTGACACTATTTATTGCCCCATCATGAGCAAGAAAGATGAAGCTATTGATTGCTTCGTCATGGGTGAGAAACATGACATTTTTGGTTGCCCCATTACAAGAGAATGATCGTTGCCTATACAAAGTCAGAAATAACTTAAATTACTTATGGACTACTCTTGAGATATTGGTCGAATTCGCGTCTTAAGTTATGATATGATTATAAATTGTTTATGATGAACTACTATTGAAAAGAAAATCATTTATTGTCTACAAAGTAGTGAAAATAAAATTCAAGTTCTGGATGATTGGCATGTGTATTTCATGATAATAATAGATTAATATTATTCTAATGACTATATTTGTTACGGAATGTTTGTTGTTGGTTATCAATTTATTTGTTCATTTATTTATATTGATGTTTGCATTTGTATGAGGATTCTTACTGAGTTATTAGCTCAGGCCAATTCTTATCTTTCTTTTCAGAGCCACATGATTCTTAGTACTTGGTTGAGATTGGCGGTCTACTTTATTAGTGAGAGGTGAAAAGAATTTAGAAGATCTTCAATACTATTGGATGTTTGGACATTGTAGTTGGATTATTTTTTGTTAAAATAGTGGGCTCTAATTTTATTCTCCGAATTGGTGATTTCATTGATGTTTTGTTTATTCAATAAACTTGGCATATTTCTTAGAGTTTTACCCCATACAAAGTGCAGCAGTATCACATGCGATAGAGTCAGTTTCTAGGATTCGTAGGGTCTACAACTTCACTTAATCACAAGTCATTGGTTTGAGTAAGAAATCTTACCAATTAATTTAAAATAACTATGTCAAATTAGCATCCGCAGTTTGCGTAAATTTGAAGGAATGGGATAGAGAAATCTATGTCAAATGCACCTATAATGGTATTCAATTGTTAGAAACAGAATTTTCTAAAGATTGGTTAACAGGTGGTATTTATATAGAGGTTCTATTTCTTTTCTGTTTTAAAGCTCGGTGAAGATATAAAATATCATCTGATCATAGAGATTCAATGAAAAGCAGACAAGATAAAATTTTTGTCTTTCTAACAATTTAGGGAATGGAAGTAGAAGTTCCTTTTGGTTCTCTCCAAAATGACCTTCTTTTTCGAGCCTATTTATAAAGAACTTCAAAGAAAAAGAAAAGCTAAGTTTCCACATGCATCTTCTTTTGAAATGTCATAGATCCTTTTTACCAAGCCATTGGCAAAAAGTGTCGTCGAGAAAAATTAACTTTATGCTGTGATCTTATTAAAGCTACGTGGAGCTTTGCTCTTGCTTTTCTTGGAAAAAAGAGAAACATGAACTTTATGTGAGGTTGAGATACAGTTCAGTGAATATGCTAATATTAAATCAAAAAATGTACGAAGCTATTGTTTTAAGGATGCTACTGAAGAAACAACGGAAAAGAAGATTGCATCAGAATATAACATACATCGCCAAATATTTGCAAGTCGAAATAGAAGTTCATGTGTGAAAAACATTATCAAATACATTACAGAAAATTAACAGTTCCATCAAATCTAAAGAAACATATGACATGGAAATGAAAAATAAGAACTAATACAATCAAGAGTTCTATGGTTCCATAAGAAATAGCTAGAATTATTGCCTTGTATATATTAAAGAGATGCAGAGAACCTTATTGATTGGATCATCACTTCAGCTAACGCCAATTAAAGTAATCACCCTACAAGACAAGAAACACCATAGTTGTTACTTACTTAGATGGAAATGATAAAGTTATTCACTCGATTCTTTTTTAGGTAGATCATAAAGCATGGGCAACCTTTGGCACAATGGAAATTTAGCAAATAAATAAAAAATGCAGCCTTTTAGAAGAAACTAGAAATAAATTCCTTGATGCATTGAATTGAGAAAAAAACTCAAAACTAGCGAGAACCAAGATTCTTTCAATGATATTCATCTTTCAAAGAAGGGTGCATTTAGATTTACTATAGTACGGACAATATATTAGTCGTTGGCATTATATTTCAAATTACAAAGTTATCTATGATTTGTAAAAGAAGAGTCGTGCCCAATCCTTCGCAATCATTTAACCGGAAATGTCTACATTGAATAGAATATTCCAAATTTCTGATTTTCTCTACCAATGAATTCAATTTTTTTTAACAAATCTAGGTAGATAAAGTCATGATTGGAACTTTAAAAAATGAAAGCAGCAAGAGAATTAGCGCATGTTGCTGTGTGATTTACGTATGCACAAGAAACATATTAACAATCAATTATTGGATTGGTGGGTTACCACCTTTTGTCTATATAAAAAAGATCACGTTGGAGGAGTCATAGTATCACAACCGACCGTAATAACAATAATTTTTCCCTAATGTTTAGAGCACATATTCTGAGTTTTCCAATGTTTACTTTCAGTTTTTCTAACTGTTCTTGGCCGGTCCCAGGTTTATGAATCGTCTCATCAGTGTCCTAATGCATGAGGTGCGGTAAGAGGTGGATTGAGTTATCACATCCTATCATCCAACTATTTGTATTTGACAAAAAACAACCAGAAATAGTGAAGGTCAATCTCCAGTGAGATCAGTAGTCCTTGGTTGAGTTCAATGCTCTGTTTTCTTAAGCTAGATAAGGGAAAGAATTTTAGAATAAAAATTTCAGCAATTAGAACATTCGGAGAAGATCAGAGAGAAATAAATCACAATATTCTGCATGATATTATGTCAAACATATTTCCATTAGTAGGATCTCGAGGGATGAAAATAACAGAGGAAATAGAGGAGAGAGGGAGTGACTTACAGGTACTGCTGATATTATCTCTGATCAATCTCATCTTGAAAAATAATGGAGGGGATGTGCCGAACCTCATTTCTGACCCTGTCATTGAACTCACGAGGCATTTGAATCAGCTTCAGTTCTCGAAGTGTGGTCACCTGCGGCAATCCCTCGGGAAGCATCTTCAATTTCGAGCACCAATTGATAGTTAAGTGGGTAAGGTTGGGCATCGCCCCAGCCCCAACTCTCCATTCCTCTAAATTTTGGAGATTAAATAATATCAAGTATCGCAGCCGAGGAAAGCCACCAGTAGAACACAACATGCTCTTCCCTATGCATGCACGTAATAACAGTTGGAGAAACCTTAGATTTGGCAGCTTCTCTAGTGCCGGCATTGGGTCTTGCTCCAAAAGAGAATAAGATAATTTGAGCTTGGTGAGGTTTTGTGGGAGTTGACTGCTGTTTAGGAGCTGCTGCTGTTGTTTGAGTAACAATCGTCCATGCAGTGTCAATGAACGGACCTGGTGCAATTTTGGTGCCTGAGCGAAAAGGACGTCCCCAGGGATTATACGTCCGGGCAAACTCAGAGTGAAGGAGACGAGGCTGTCCATTTTCTCGAGTGCTTTTCCAAGTGATTCTGCAAACATTGTGTCACATGCTTTATCAATCGCCTCCCTGGTGAATTCTGGTGTAGTAGCCCATTTTTTTATGAATCTTATGCCCAGTAAACGGACAATATCCATATCTTCCATATGAAACTCAAACTCCTCAATTTCCAGAGTCTGCAAGTTCTTGCGATCACCACTCATCGGTGCGCTTAGAAACATATATGTATTAATATATACGTGCCTAAGTGTCCGGATTTTCCAAAATGATTTCGGAAGCCAATAAATGCGTGTATGCCTCACATCCAGAGTCTGTAGATTCAGGAGATATCGGATGGAAGATGGCAGCCTCTTCAAACCAGTCCTTCCCAATCCCAGGTATCGTAGATGTATCATCCTGCCGATCTGTTCTGGTAACACCTTCAAATCTCTTGTGCCCTCCAGATCCAGCACCCTTACCAAGTTTAAGCCATTCAAAAATCTTCCCCCACTAGTCAAATTTAAACTGAAACCCAGCAAAGTGCGGAGATGCCGTGAGGAAACAGCAGCCTCGTCATTTATACGATTGTAGAAAGCTGCACGATGACTTGATATACGATCAGATACTCCCACGTCCTCACTACTGCAAACTTGAAGAAATTCATCCTTTTTGGCGTCTTCAAGGCCAAAGTCGCGTAACAGATCATGGATGCGTATGTTCTTAACCAGCCCACGAGCCATGCTTCTCTCGACAACCTGGATCATGCACCTCTGCACCAACTCATCCAACCAATCCCTTGCCGTGTCTTCCATTGTCTGTCGCTGCTCTTGCAGTACGAAACCTTCGGCGACCCAAAACCTAACTAATGTGGAAACAGAGATAATGGAGTCCTCTGGAAACGCAGCAATGTATAGAAAACATGGTTTTAACGGATATGGCAAGTCACTGTAGCTTAAACCCAATATATTGTGGCATTCCTTCCCATCTCTAGTAGATACCCAGTTCATGCTCTGAGCTACTTTCAACCACGTATCGTAGCTAGGATCTTTCCTTGACAGAAGGCCCCCTAACACCACCAGTGCAAGAGGAAGTCCACCACACTTCTTTGCAAGCTTCTGGGCCAATGCCTCCAACTCAGTTGGGACATCTTGATTTGGTGGCAATGCCTTCCTACGAAAGAGTTTCCAGCTCTCCGTGTCGTCTAAAAGGTGCAGTTCATGTGGAGGAATCCATGGCTCGGCATCTCTTGCGACCTCAATGTTACGTGTAGTAAGCAGTATTCTGCTGCCTTTGTTCTCATCAGGAAAGACTCGCTGCATTTCTCTCCAAACATCAACTCTCCATACATCATCCATCACGACCAAATACTTTTTGTCTCTTAGGAAATCACGGAGCATCTGTCTCACGTCTTCTTCACCCATCTGCTGCTGTAAGTATTCTATCTTCTGTTTGATTCCCATTACTTTTTTCATGATGTCCTTCACTAGCTCGATACCTCGGTAGCTCTGAGAAACTGAAACCCAAGCAAAGGTATCGAAATGTTCTCTAATTGCAGGGTCATTATACACTTTTCTTGCCAGGGTAGTCTTGCCTAGCCCACCCATACCCACTATAGAAATTACACGTCGTGCTTTCTCATTCTCATCAAGCAATCGACTCACTAATTCTTTCTTATCATTCTCGAAGCCTACAACATCAGTGTCATCATCATCAGAGCGAGGAGAGGATTCTCTGAGTGACAGCCAACTTTCATCCACTGCACTACTTTGACCTGGATTGACAAGGTTATACCTTACTGTGCTATCGGAAATACTCTGGATCTTGCTCTTTATCTGCTCAATTCTGGTACTAATTTTGTGGAGGGTGATCAATTCACAAGGTTTGTGAGAGTACCTTGAAATGGAGCCCATGCAGCCTCTCCTTTGGTGTCGCCTCTCGCCCATGTAATTGATGGTGTCTATAACGTCTTCCATTTCATATGCTACACCTCTCATCTGCGTAATCCAGCTCTCCATTGTTGCATCTCCTCTCTTCCTTCTGGAATCTGCATCTTTGAGGAAACCTTGCAATAGCTGGAGCTGTGTTTTCACCCAATCGATCTGTCTACGCACACCACCCAAGGAAACAGCTGCTTCTATGAGAAGGTTGGTAAGCTGAGAGATGACATTGGAAACCAGAGACTCAGCCATCTCTCCTTCGCTCTCTCTTACTCACAGGAATAAGGTTTCAGACAATCCGGTCAAATGGAGGAGTCAAGAGGAAGAAGGAGAGGCCTTCATCTCTCCGGAACAAGAACTCAATTCTGATGCTTTCCGCCCTCAAGAATAATAATAAAAAGAATCTGATGCTTTCCTTCAGCAATAGCCATGGAATTTTCCTGTTTTGAGGCAATAATGCAGGAAGTGAGAAACTTTCCCCAAAATTTATTAATTAAAATTCAACTTCAGGACAGCATCAGAAGTTCCTAGGGAACTCGGGAACAACATCTCACCTTTGGGTCAGCATCAGATTGAAAAGAGAAAATCAATAGCAAGAACATTTCGACAGACTTTTTATTCCTTTTGCCACTAAAGAATAACATTTAGATGCCATAAGCGAGTCATGATGATCATCTTCATTTGCTCATTGGTACTGTAAGCAAATTGGATAAATGCAAACGACTTCTTTAGGATTAATGGAAAAAGCTTGAATCAAAAATATCATGATGCAACTTTCTTCTCTCTAATCAAAAATTAGAGAGAAGAGAGAGGTAACAAGAGAGAGAAATAAGAGGGGGATGACTCTCTCTCTCTCTCTCTTCCTCTTCTTCTCTTCTTCTTCTTTTTTTTTTTTTTTCTTTCTTCTTTCTTTCTTCTTTTCTTTCTTCCCTGCGAAAACAGAGGAGGATGGGGAACGGCTGGAAGCTGCCGTAGTCATGGTGGTCCGACCAAGCGACGGTGGCTCCCAGCAGAGGGCAGTTTTCGTCGGCGGCGGCCGGCAACTATCAACCCAAAAACAGGGCCGAACAGGGGGTAGTCATGGCTCGGTTGATCTGGGTCCCAATCCGCTCGTCGGCGACTGGGAGGTCCGGCTCCGTCCAGGGTCCAACGCAGGGGAGAGGCCGGGAGCTTCGGAGACGAGCGACGGCAGCGAACATGGCCGGAAAAAGGAAGAGAAACGGCGAAAACAGAGGACAGAGAATAGAGCAGTTTTCCAATCGATTTTCGGCCACTTTCTCGGCCAGTGGCCGCATTCCTAGTCGTGGGAAGGATAGGAAGAAAAGGGGAGGAAGGAGAGGTCGTTACCTTGGCTCTGGCGGTGTCCGGCAGCCCCGATTTCCAGCGAGCACAATAACGGGTAGCCGTGAACTCAGTGGGAAAAGGAAGAAGAAGGAGAGGGAAAGAAAGAATAGAGCTTGAGGTGGAGGGCTAAGGGGCGTGGGGAGGAGGCAAGCTGCCCTGGCTCTCGGAAGTCACTCCTTCCAGGAGTCTGATACTTCTGGTGGGAGAAGAATAGTTCTGGTGGGAGCCTTCCTCTCCATTTTACCCTTTCTTTTATTATTTTTGATACGAGCTTGGGCAGGGCCAAACTCGGTTCAGGCCGGTCAAGTGGACCAGGCCTTGACCGGGCCATCACACCAGTACCGAAGAAATCCTACACACACCACTGAGATGGTAGCACGGTAGAAACGGGGCTTTGATTCCATCGAAGTGGCCCAGGTTCGAAATGCGTGGGCGTCGATTAAATGCGGGGACCAGATGCCCCCTACCTGGTTTGCCCAGTGAAGTCACTATCTTGCCTGCCATTACTTAGGTGGTGTTAGTGTGACGTACTCATATAGGGATAGGGCTACCACGCTGGTGGGGCTCTGCCATGGGTGGGGAGGGTATGAGTAAAAAATGTTCTACCCACATCGAACACTCTCCAGTGGGGAGGGGGCCCAGTGGGGGTTGCTATGCGGATGAGGTTCTCCCCACCCCCCCTTCCATTTTTCAAAGAAAAAAAAAAAAAAACAGAAGATAATGTCTGATACCACTGAAAGTGAATCCTAGGTTCTTCGGTGTTAAGCATGCTGATTTTTTTTTTTTTTAAAAATCATGGCTGAACCTGATCGGGTTGCCTACGTACCCCTTTATAAGGGGGATCAAGCCATACGTAGTTCTTTTTAAGTTTTAAAATGCAGCGGAAAAATCGAATCAAACAATTTAATTCATGCATGCTTACAAGATCAAATCTAGAAATCAGCACCTTAAGAACACATAGGATTATGCCGGAATCGTTTAAACAATTATGCTAAAACTTTCATCATGATTAACTATCAGATCTGAAACTTAAGAACTCCATTCCGATTAATCTCCGAATATCCATCGAATGGATTCTGGAGATAACTCCGTGAGGAGCCTCAAAGGAGGGTAAAACCTTGGGGAATCAGACCTAGACCCTGACTCCAAAATAAAATATTGATGTGGGATTAATACCTTTTATGATGGAAGAAACTTATGGATATGATCTTTGACTTCGCAGCCACGCACACGAATGGCCTCTATGAGAAGTACACGCGAAGCCCTAGGTAGATCGTCTTCCGCAGGAGTGCTAGCTCGCGCAGGAACGCAGCAATGGCTGAAGCTTTCTCCTTCTAAACACTCAACCTTTGATTGTTCTTCAAGGAGATGGAGGATGGACGTGAGGAAGAAGGAGAAGAAGGGATGGAGGCCCTCAGGGAATTTTTTCAGAATTTTTTGAAACTTCTAAATATGGTATGTCTTGAACCCAATGCATGGGGGTCTTTTATAGCCAAAAGACCACCTCACGCCTCACACCTATTTTAGCCAACTAATTTGGCTGATAAAATTCCCAAAAACTTCTGGTGGTTTGGCAGCTAAGAGGAGATAAACATATCCAAATTTCGTGCATTTTGAATCCCTAAAAGATAGGAATTCATGCGTCTAAAGTTCAGCCGCAGACCACCCTATTTCATGCACCATGCAATCCCTACAAATTAAGAAATTCATCTAAATCTTTCTAGAAAGATTTAAGGTGCCATTTTTATAGAAAATATATCCCCACGCCTCCTCTCTTCTCATGCCAATTTTTGGCCAAAAATAAAGAGGATAGGCGTAGAAAATATTGGGGATAAATTAAGGTGTCATTCTTCTCCAAGAAGATAAGGATGGGTTCCTAAAATTTAGGGATTCTTCTCCTTATCCAATCTGATTATTTGGACTCATAATCCTCATCAAATAAGGTCTTCTAATTGATTTGGATCAAGCCCAATCCAATTGGGTCAAGTCCCATCAATTGGGTCAAGCTCAATCTACTTGGGTTGAACCCAATCCAATTAGGTCAAACCCTGATGCAGCCCAAATTGAATTCTATTCAATTTGGCTCAACCTAAGCCCAATTACTCAATCAAATTGAGTTCCTTAGCAATCTAATTGCTAATTAATCCTCCAATAATTCAATAATTATTTTAATACAATTTTTGCTTTGGATAACTTGTCAATCGAATTGACCAAATTACCCTTGAATGATTCTTAATAGGGGTGGCAAAATATGATCCGACCCGCCAACCCGACCCGTGTTCGACCCGCCATAAACAGGTTTGGGTTTGGCCTAAACAGGTTCAGGTCCTAAACAGGTTGACCCGTTTAACCTATTTATTAATTGGGTCGGATGCGGGTTTTAGACGTCCGACCCGTTTAACCCGTATAACCCGTATAACCTGTTAGGCTGGTAGATAAGGGCCAGGAGACAAAGGCTCAGGGTGGCCCAACTTTCTGCCGCACGCCCGCATGGGCCCGCATGGCCCTCGGCTCGATTTCACCGCGAGCTCGCGAGGGCACGAATTGATCACTCGATCAGGGATTCAGGGAATAGGGATTCACCGATTCAGGCTTCCCTCTTCCTCTCTCGTCCGCCGTCTTCCCTCCCGTCTTCCCTCAAGACCCTCACAGAGTCGCCGCCTTGCTCAGATCCTCAGAAGATCAGGGACCGCACGTCAAGGGAGTGGAGAGAGGAAGAGATGGGAAAGAAGGCCATGGCTCCAGCGGCGGTGGCGGCGGCGGCGGACCTTGCTCTCGAATCACTGCTTTGCCGAACTCGATCTTTCCATCTCCGCTGTCATCGATCTCGGCCTCACCCTCTCCGCTAAGATCCAAGGATCGCCGTCCCTGACCTCGTCGCCGCTGATTTTAGAGGCGCCCTCTCAATCGGTATGCCTCACTCCCTCTATCCTCCCCCCACCCCATAAACCCTACCACCAAACCCTCCTCCGGCGCCACCACCACCAGTCTATCACTCCATCTCCCTCAACCTCAAGCCCTGAGTAGGGGTGGCCTATCGATCGAAGCAGGCACCTCTCTCTCTCTCTCCGTCGAACCCTCCCACAATCCCACCTCTCTCTCTCTCGTCGAACCCTCCCACAGAGGCACAGACCACAGTCTCTCCGTCGAACCCTCCCACAGAGGCACAGACCATAGTACCACCTCTCTCTCTCTCTCTCCGCCGAACCCTCCCACAGACCACAGTCCCACCTATCCGTCGAACCCCCACCTCTCTCTATCTCTCTCCGTCGAACCCCCCACCTCTCTCTCTCTCTCTCTCTCTCTCTCTCTCTCTCGCCAGAAGCAACCCCACCGGCGGCCGAGATCGACGACAGGATGACCAACCCACCCTCATGGCCTCCCATCTCTCTCTCTCTCTCTATTTGGTTAAACGGGTCAGAGAAGGAAACCTGACCTGTTTAAATGTTTAATCAATCTGTTTATTAAATAGGTTAAACGGGTCGGGCCGGGTTACCTGTTTAATAAACTGGTCGGGTTCGGGTTTGTACTTTCCGACCTGTTTAATAAACAGGTCGGGTTCAGATTTATACTTTTCTGACCCGTTTAACATCTGACCCGACCCGTTTATGTCCGACCCGACCCGATTGCCACCCCTAATTCTTAATCATCAATCAGCCATTTGATCAACCTAGAAACTTCTATGCGTGTTACCTCATAGGTTCGAACCTAAGCCGGTAGTATAGGAACGTCTTCCTATACTAATCGATGTGACCATCTAGCAATGGTACCCGACGTCTGGATAGGCCGAATATATGCGAAGCAAATATTTTGGAACCCTAGACTATGGTTACTGTATAATTCAATTCCTTTGACTCCTAATGCCAGGATGACTTAGAGCTCACTGTCAACCCTATAATTAGTACATCCATTATGTGATTAACTTTAGATATCCCGTGACTCCTCACTGGGATTACCCTGGCCAAGGTTTTGCTAAATTAATCACAAGACATTATCTCCTGTTTGCAGGAGGGGTCAATTCCATCTTGACTCACAACTGACTACGCAAGTACTTGACTGCACCTAGTGACCTTCCGTCACTGAATTAGAAATTCAGGTAGTCCGGTACCAAAGTACAGTGAGTTGCTTGCTAGTCACAGGTTGCGATCTCAGGTCAGAGGGCCAAACTTATACCCATATCCACTCAGAACATCTCTTGACAGTAGAGCGTTCCGGAATTGGTCACGTTCAGTGAAATGTACTCCTACACTTCACCTGTATGGCATACCAGTGTCTCCACACTCCTTGTTTAAGAGGACAACCAACGTATATGTCACACAACGACCTAATCTCGATAATGTTGTCATCCTAGTAACAACATATCATTTGGTCGCGAACAAGTTTAAGGACTCAAAGATAAATCCTCCTTTATCATAACATAAGTCCTAAGGACTTCATCATATAAGAGTTCATTTGAAGATGAAATGATGAATAATGTCAAATAATACTTTATTAATTTGTCAATTTATTTACAAAATTCAATCATCAATATGCTGACGATTGACATTTAGGATACAATTCCCAACAACTCCCACTTAGCCTAAAGCCAATCGGCACAGTATCTAATACCGATCTTCGACTTGTATTCGTTGAACTCTTTGATGCCGAGGACTTTGGTAAATGGGTCAGCCATATTTTCTTTTGTTTCAATTTTTTGTAGAATCCGCCACTGTGTGCTGCTTGGAACTCTTCCAGCAGATAACACCACCCTTAAGAGTGAAGATATATCCCGACACGCTCTTGCTATCATCTTGATCTGACTGAAAACTTGAATCGGTATATCCCTCAAGTTTTAAGTCAGAATCACCGTAGACAAGCCACTGATTTTTAGTATTTCTCAAATACTTAAGGATGGTTTTTACAACCTTCCAGTGGTTGCTACCTGGATCAGACTGGTATATGCTCACTACTCCTAATGAATATGCCACGTCTGGTCTAGTACATATCATGGCATACATTATAGATCCCACTGTCGAAGCATATGGAATTCTATCCATACTCTCTCTTTCTTGAGGGGTTGTCGGACAATCCCTTTTGGAGAGATTAATTCCATGGCCCATCGGAAGATAGCCTTTCTTAGAATTAATCATACTGAACCTCTTCAGTATAGTATCAATGTATGTGGATTGGGATAATCCAAGCAATCTTCTAGATCTATCTCTATAGATCTTCATCCCTAGGATGTAAGATGCTTCTCCCAAATCCTTCATGAAAAATTGAGATGATAGCCAAACCTTTATTCCTTGTAATGCAGGAATGTCATTCCCGATTAAAAGAATCTCATCCACTGTTGCCCAGATAGACAACCCAAGAGGGGGGGTGAATTGGGTTTTAAAATAATTTAGATATTTAAAATGTTGTGGATGACTAATTAAAACTATTGCAAGTTGTTTAATTAAATGCTATGTGCTGTGAGTGATAAGAGAGGAAGAAGAAGAGAGACAATCAAACACAAACACCAAGTTTTATAGTGGTTCGGAGCTAACCCTTGCTCCTACGTCCACTCCCCAAGTCTCACTTGGGAATTCACTATAACCCCCTTGGATTACAGCCGGTTGTTTTCCAAGCTCACAACCAAACTTGTTGTTTTACGAGCTCACAACGAACTCGGTCGGTTTTCCCAGGCTCACCGACTAGAACCACCCCGATTATTTTCCCGGGATCACAATCAAACCCTTACACACGTTGGTTTTAGTAACTAGGCTCACCAACTAACCTCTATACCCTTGATTCAATCCCCCGATTGAATCAAGCAAATACAAGTTGTAAATAAAATAGACAAACAGAAAAACAAGCTTCTCAAAAGCAGATGAAAGACAATATAATCTAAAAGGAGTTTAGAAGCCCTCAAACACTTTTAAGTTGGAGAAGAGGAATGGCTTCTTAAACTTCGGTCTCCTCTTGAATGTGTAGTCGACTTGAATGCAGGAGGAGCTTCTTTAATTGCTGGGAAGATGTAGGTGGATGCAGTAAATGCAGATCTTCCCTTTTTCTCGTTGAAGAACAAGTTGCAGAGTTGAATGCTTGAATACTTGGAGTGGAATGGTTGTTGTCTACCTTGCTACAGTCCTCTGTGGCTATTTAAACCAACCCCCACGGAAACTAGCCGTTAGAGAGCTTTTTCTGCCCGTTCTGCACACTCTGTACAGTCTGACAATGTGTCCGTTGGTGGGTTGGAGTCGACTCGCGCGATCAGGAGTCGACTCGTCTGTAGCGAGAGTCGACTCATACTTTTCCGGAGTCGACTCTGCAACTGTTCCAGATTTGAATTAAAGTTGCCTTCGCGACTGGGAGTCGACTCGTCTTGACCCAGAGTCGACTCGCCAACTTCTGGAGCTGACTTGGCTTTCTCGGAGTCGGCTCATCCCATGAAGTCCGTGGACGTACTTTTGAATTTGGTCCACTCGAGTCGACTCGACTGTCCTGGGAGTCGACTCGGCGCTCAGAGCCCGAACTTCCTATCTTCTGTCTTTTGGCTCGTCCAGTCTTGGAGTCGACTCGAGCTTCCTCGGAGTCGACTCGGCTCTCAGTTTCCGAAACTTGGTCTTCTGCCCTTTTGATGTGAAGTTGCCTTGGAGTCGACTCTAGCTGTCTGGGAGTCGACTCGAATCTCAGAGGCAGTAACTTGGTCTTCTGTCTTCTTTGTGGTCGCGGAGTCTCGGAGTCGACTCGCGTAATGCGGGAGTCGACTCGAATCTCAGAGTCCAGAATCTGCCCTCTGACTTTTTCTTTGTGTACTGCTGAGAGTCGACTCTTGCTGTCTTTGGAGTCGACCTGCCAACCATCGGAGTCGACTCGCGTTCCACTGGAGTCGACTCGAATCTCAGACCCGAAAACTGCTCTCTGACTTTTTCTTTGTATTCCTCTTGGAGTCGACTCTTACTACCCTGGAGTCGACTCGGTGAACATCGGAGTCGACTCGCACACTTCGGGAGTCAACTCGTTGACAGGTTCTGAGTTGAAGCTTTCTGTTCGTCTGTCTGTTCTCAGTCGGAGTCGACTCGTACTGATCCGGAGTCGACTCGAGCTCGTGCCAGTGAACTTGATACGCTTGGAGTCGACTCGTGATACTCTGGAGTCGACTCGAGTCTCAGACTTTGGTTCAAGCTGACTTCTTAACTTATCCAAAAATTATGAACCAAGTCTTGAGACACTTAGACAAGATTTTCACTGAAACACTTAATTGAATTCATTAGTAAACAAGAAATATACTCAAATGCTTTGAGCTCATCAAAATCAAATAGGGTTTTAATCAATCACTCCACAATCTCCCCCTTTTTGATGATGACAAAACATTGAGTATATGTAAAGTGAATTGCACAATAAACAATTAAATAAAATCCATAAATGAATTCAAATGTCTGGTAATTCAATTTATCCAAGCTTGAAAGGAGTGAAACAATAAATTTCGGAGTTAAAGCTCCCCCTTTCATTTGGAATTATATAAGCCTTCATATCATGCATTCAATTGTTTGGCTTATATATAATTAATGATTTAGCTTTCTTAAAATTTCAGATTCTCCCCCTCAACATATGCATTCTACTTTGTTTTGATTCTTTGAATTTCCTTTTAATGCTTTGAAGTTTTTGAACTGAAATTTTGGTTTTTAGAGGGAAAATCTGTCAATTTGTTCTTGAGTAGGATTCAGCTAATCTCCGAATATCCCTTGAATAGATTCTGGAGATTACTCCATTAGGAGCCCCAAAAGAGAGATAATGAGCCTCGAGGTACCGAATCCACTTAGAACAAATTTGTGTGTTTTAAGAGTTTATCTTTTTATTGATTTCCATTGATTCCTTTTACATATTTTATACATATTTTTCCTTTTACATATTTTATACATATTTCTCCCCCTTTTACATATTTTATACATATTTCTCTCCCTTTTTGTCATCATATCAAAAAGGAGGTAAACAGAACACACAATCAAACATAGATCAAAAGGCACATTATTGAAGAAAAATGCGGCTACTCATTGTATTAATTTGTATGTTAGTACATTTCAGAATACAATAAGTAACGTAAAGCAATACATGTCAAAGCAAAATACAAAAAGTAGCTACGGTCTCCTCGAGGATGTAGGTCCTCCTCTCGAGGATGTATCTCCTCCTCTCGAGGATGTGACTCCTCCTCTCGAGGATGTGGCTCCTCCTCTCGAGGATGTATCTCCTCGAGGCATGCGCTCCACGAGTGATTGGACCGCATTGGTCACGTTCTCTAGCTGGCGAATGATGGCCTGGATGGCCCTGCTCTGTGTCGTATCCAGCTCGAGTACTGACTTCTGCAGTCCGTCCAGCTTGTCGATGAGCACATTCGACAAGCGCTCGGCCCCTGCGGTGGTGGTGGACATGTCACGGCCGATGTCATCCCGCATCCGTCGAGTGGTGCTCGTGACCTCACTCATGCTGTGGAACTGGGCCTGTATCAAGGTCCTCATGTTGTATATCTCTTGCCGCACCTCAGCCGTCATGTCTGTCACGGCTGTCAGGGAAGGGACCAATGCGGAAGATGTGGGCGCAGGAGAGGGAGTAGGCACCGAACCTCGGAGCTCCCGAAGCAACTCATCCCTCAGATCTCGGACTATCTCCTGCCGCAGCTCCCGGAGCTGCTCAGAATCAATGCGGACCTCCATGGATGGTGGAGCCGAGGAGGAGGGTCCGGCGGAGGTGGTAGGAGCAGGAGTGGATGGAAGATCTGGTAAGTCTGGAAAGTCAGAGTCTGGCTCAGGACTGGGGGAGGGTCTGGTGGTCTGTGTGGTGAGGGAAGACTTCCTAACCCAGATCCCCTCTCTCTTCCGAAACCCCATCCTATGTAGGGTCCCTGCACGCGTGCGATCAGTCCATCGCAATGCGCGAAAGGGTTCCCCCTCAGGAATGGGAATCTCGTACTCCCTAAACAGAAGAGTGAATATCATGCCGTATGGGAGGGTGAGCCTAGGTCTATCTAGGGGCTCACACAGATACCTATAGATGAGTTTGGGGAAGTTGATTGGAGTGTCCTGAAGAATATAAAACATCAGAGCTAGGTCTCTCTCATTTACAAAATCAAATCTCCCTGTCTTAGGGAAGATGGACCTAGACAATATACTCAAGAGGATCTGCACCTCAATCGGTAGTGAGCTAGCGGATACCTCGTCTAGAGGTGACTGGGGTGGATGCCCTAGAACGGCCGTAAGGGCCTCAACCCTGTCCTCAGGGTATGTGGGAGCCACCCCTACTTGTGGAAGGTGGAGGATGTGGGCAATGAGATCCTCCGTAACGAACAGAGGGACACCGGCTACTGTGCCCTCGATACCCCCATCTCCCCGATGGACGGTACCGTAAAACTCTCTAACAAGGCCAGGATAAGTGGGGAGGTCTAATGTAAGGAAAAACTCTAAGCCCTGGACCCTAAGCCTATCACCTATGGTGAACCCTTCCCGGGAGAGATAGTCGAAGTCGACATATCTCCCGGTGGTGACGGCCTTCCCGGCCAATGGCCTCACGGGAACCGCCCTAGGCGGGGAACGAGCCGGAGGTTGTGGCCTCGCGGGATCGTGCCGCGCCTTGGAGCGCCGCTTGGGACCGGCCTCGGGTCGGGACCTCTTCCGGACTACGGTCTTACGCGGCATAATGACCTAAAATGGGAGGAAAACCTAATGAACGGTGAAGAACCGACGGAAAAGTCTTGGGGACGACCGGGGACGACCTAGAAAGGGAGGAAAACCCTAGGGGACGGTGAAGGGTCGACGGAAAAAAAGCCTTGGGGACGACCTAGGAGTCGGCTCTAGGGCTTGTGAACAGTGGCGGCTTGAGAAAGAAGTGTTTTCGAAACGACAAAGTTAGGGTTAAAAAGTCGGATCCCGACTGCGAGTCGACTCCACTGAGTCGCGAGTCGACTCGACCTCGAGTCGACTCCAGAATATGCGCGAGTCGACTCTCCTTATGCGCCTGTAGACCTCGAGTCGACTCCCGACTATATGCGAGTCGACTCCCCCTCTGCTGCCATCTTTGCGAGTCGACTCCCGCAAATGCGCAAGTCGACTCCCCCTCAGGAGCCGACTCTGAAACTTACTCGAGTCATCTCTAACTTTGGCACGCACCTAAAAATCATGCTTCGTTTGTGCCAAACGAGGGAAAATCACTAAATTAAGATCTGATTTGATGATCATTGAAGAGAAACTCTATTTTAACCACAAACTAATCATCAAAATCAATGAATCTAGTGGAAACTACCACTAGGATGGATCAATCACTCCTAATCCCCTCCTAAGCACACTAAACCTCTCTTCACTTAGGGGTTTTGTAAAAATATCTGCTAATTGATCATCAGTACAAACAAATTGGAGTGTCACATCACCATTCAATACATGATCTCTTATGAAGTGATGTCTTATCTCAATGTGTTTAGTTCTTGAATGCTGAATTGGATTTTTAGTTAGATTAATGGCACTTGTATTATCACAATTAATGGAAATTTTATCTTGTTTAATGCCATAATCTTCTAGTTGTTGTTTAATCCACAAGATTTGAGCACAACAACTCCCGGCTGCAACATATTCAGCTTCAGCAGTAGATAATGCAACCGAGTTTTGTTTCTTGCTAAACCATGAGATAAGGTTTTCTCCTAGAAATTGACACGACCCGCTGGTACTTTTTCTATCAAGCTTACATCCAGCGAAGTCTGAATCTGTGTATCCTATTAAGTTTAGGCTAGATTCTTTAGAGTACCATAGCCCTATATTCTTAGTTCCTATTAAATATTTAAAAATTCTCTTAACTGCAACTAGATGTGATTCTTTAGGATTAGCCTGATATCTAGCACACATGCAAACACTAAACATAATATCAGGTCTACTTGCAGTAAGATACAATAAGGATCCTATCATACCTCGATACAGTTTCTGATCTACAGATTTACCTGATTCATCTTGGTCTAATTTGCATGATGAACTCATGGGGGTGCTGATTGATTTGTTTCCCTCCATATCAAACTTCTTGAGCATCTCCTTGATATATTTGGCTTGATTGATGAAGATGCCTCCTTCAGATTATTTGATTTGGAGTCCAAGGAAGTAAGTCAGCTCTCCCTTCATGCTCATCTCAAATTCACTCTGCATCAAGTTAGCAAATTCTTCGCAGAGACGATTGTTAGCAGTACCGAAAATAATATCATCAACATAAATCTGTACTAACAGCATATCTTGGTTTTTCTTTTTCAGAAATAGAGTTGTATCTACATTACCCCTAGAGAACTCATGTTCTAATAGGAATTTGCTAAGTCTCTCATACCATGCTCTAGGTGCTTGTTTCAAACCATAAAGTGCTTTGTTCAATTTATAAACATGATTAGGATATTGATGATTTTCAAAATCAGGAGGTTGTTCTACATATACCTCCTCATTAATATACCCATTTAAAAATGCACTTTTTACATCCATTTGAAATAGTTTGAAGTCCTTAGAGCATGCATATGCTAATAATAGTCTAATAGCCTCAAGTCTAGCTACAGGAGCAAAGGTTTCATTAAAATCTCTACCTTCTTCTTGATTATAACCCTTTGCTACTAGTCTAGCCTTATTCCTTATAACAGTTCCGTTTTCATCAAGTTTATTTTTATAAATCCATTTAGTACCTATAATTGGATATTCAGAAGGTCTCTCAACTAGATTCCACACTTTGTTTCTAGTAAATTGGTTTAGTTCTTCTTGCATTGCATTTATCCAATTTACATCATTTTCGGCTTCTTCTATATGTTTGGGCTCAAAGTGTGAGACAAAAGCTAGATGGTTATTCAAATTCCTAAGGGATGCTCTAGTCCTAACCGGTTGAGATGGATCATCTAGAATTAGTTCCTTAGGATGCCCGTGAGCATACCTCCAAGCTTTAGTTAGCCCATGATCCACAATAGCCTCTTGGCTTGATGATGCTCCTTCACTCAACTTTTGATTATCATCTTGTAATGCCATCTCATCTATCTTTTCTTCAAGAATTTCAACATCATCATCAAAATTATCTTTCTTACTAGAGGAGATGTCACTAGAATCATCAAATACAACATGTATAGATTCTTCTATAACTAAGGTTCTTTTGTTAAAGACTCTATAGGCTTTGCTAGTTGTAGAGTAGCCTAAGAAAATTCCCTCATCAGATTTAGAGTCAAATTTACCTAGATTATCTTTTCCATTATTATGAACAAAACACCTACATCCAAAAACATGAAAGTAATTAACTTTTGGTTTTCTGTTTTTCCAAAGTTCATAAGGTGTTTTCTTTATGATGGGTCTCAATAGAACTCTATTTAATATATGACAAGAAGTATTAATGGCTTCTCCCCAAAAGTACTTAGGGAGGTTACTTTCACATAACATAGTTCTAGCCATTTCCTCTAGAGTTCTATTTTTTCTCTCCACAACTCCATTTTGTTGTGGTGTCCTAGGTGCAGAAAAATTATGGGTTATCCCCTTTTTACTACAAAATTCCTCAAATGACTGATTTTCGAATTCGGTACCATGGTCACTTCTAATAGCTATTACTGAGGTATCTCTAGCATTGGTTACTTCTTTATGGAATTTCTTAAAAACAGAAAATGCTTGATCCTTATGTGCTAGGAACATGACCCATGTGTACCTAGAATAATCATCTACAATAACTAGACCATATTTATTTCCACCTAGGCTTGTTGTTCTAGTTGGTCCGAATAGGTCCATGTGTAATAATTCTAGAGGTCTAGAGGTAGAGACACATTTTATGAATTTAAATGAATTCCTAGATTGTTTGCCAAATTGACATGCTTCACATATTTTGTTCTTTTCAAATTTTAATTTTGGCAAACCTATCACGGAATCTCTTTTAACTAGTTTAGTTATTGTGTCCATGCTTGCATGACCTAACTTACGGTGTCATAACCAACTAGCATCATTATCTTTAGTTTCATTAACAACTAAACATTGGTTATGTTTTGCAAGATCTTCAAGGTCTACAACATATACATTTCCACGTCTAATTCCTTTAAAGACTAAACTATTGTCATTAGGGTTTGTTATAATACATAGTGATGGTTTAAACATAACATCATACCCTTTATCACATAATTGACTAATGCTTAACAAGTTATGCTTAAGACCATCAACATATCTAACATTATCAATAAAAGTAGAAGGGGTGATTTGAACTTTACCAATACCAATGATGTGACCTTGGTTGTTGTCTCCAAAAGTCACAGCACCTCCCTTCTTAGCTTCAAGGGTGAAAAATTGATCCTTATCACCCGTCATGTGTCTTGAGCAGCCACTATCCAAATACCAGCAGTTTTTGTTGACCTTGGCTGCACGACACTCCTACACAAGCAAATCATGTCATCTTAGGTACCCAAGTTTTCTTGGGTCCTTCATGGTTAGTCAAGTTGGTTCCTTTTGGAACCCATACCCTTTTAATTTTTCTTTTTGTTTTACCTTTCCTAAAATTACACACATTTGCTTTATGACCTATAGTTCCACAACAAAAGCAGGTTATTTTCTTAGTTTTACTTTCCCCAGCTTTAACAAAGAAGTTACTAAGAAATTTTTGTTTATTTCTTGGTTGATATCCTAAACCCGCTTTATTAAATACTGCTCGTTGACTATTTAGTATCATATTCAATTTTTCTGAGCTATATGTAAATTTTTCAACTAAGGGTTTGTATTTGTTAAGTTCTTTGGTTAGTGTTTGATTTTCTGCTTTTAGATCATTAAGTTCTTTTGTGAGATCCTTATTTAAGATTTGTTTATGTTTTTTAAGTTCTGAAAATTCCTTAGTTAGTTTTTCATTATCTTTAGTTAAAGTATTAGTCTTTTGAGTTAAAAGTTGGTTGCTTGTCTTAAGTTCTATATTTTCTTTGGTGATTAAATCCTTATCCTTAACTAATTTATCGTATTTATGTAGGTATGATTGATAAGCTATTTTTAGTTCTTTATTCTTAAGATTTATTGCCTTATATTCTATCATTAATTCATTAAATGCATCATAAAGTTCATCAAAAGAAAAATCAAGATGCGTGTCGGAAGTTACCTCATTTTCATTGGCCATGAAGCAGAAATTGGCCTTCTCTTCTTGTTCTTCATCCGATGATGAAGATGATGTGTCGGAGTCCGATAGGGTGGTGACAAGGGCTTTCTTCTTCTTGTACTTGCTGCCCTTCTTTAGTAAGGGACACTCAGCTCTGATGTGTCCCGGCTTTTTGCACTCATAGCATCCAATCCCCTCATTTTTCCTTTCCTTACCCTTATCCTTTCGATAGGAATTTGAGGGGCCTCTCCTTCGATGATAAGCCTTCTTGTGGTTGATGAATTTCTTGAACTTGCGCACAAGAAGTGCCTCACCATCATCTTCCTCATGTTCTTCTTCTTCACTGCTGCTGCTGCAAGATAAGTCCTTGTTAGATGAAGTAGATTTTAGAGCTATTACCTTTTTCTTATGGGAGGACTCTTCCTCGTTGTGTTGCTTCATGGTTAGCTCGTGCGTCATTAGGGATCCAAGAAGCTCCTCGAGTGGTAATTTGTTCAAGTCCTTGGCTTCTTGGATTGCCGTCACTTTAGCTTCCCAAGATCTTGGTAGACACCGAAGGATTTTCCTGACAAGCTCACTGTTAGTATAGTTCTTGCCAAGGCTTTTTAGGCCATTGACAATATCAGTAAATCTAGTGAACATGCATGTAATTGTTTCATTAGAATCCATTTTAAATAGTTCATATTTATGAACCAAAATATTTATTTTGGACTCTTTGACTTGATTCGTGCCCTCATGGGTCACTTCAAGTCTGTCCCAAATCTCTTTTGCAGAATTGCAAGTAGAGACCCTATTGAATTCATTTCTATCTAAGGCACAATAAAGCACATTCATAGCTTTAGAGTTAAGTTGTGCCTTTCTCATGTCATGTTCATCCCAATCCTTTTTTAGTTTGGGTATCCTGACACCCTCTACATATACGGATGGGATGTATGACCCATTTACTATAATGGTCCACATCTCATAGTCTTGGGCTTGGATGAATATTCTCATCCTAGCCTTCCAGTATGAGTAGTCGGATCCATTAAAGAAAGGGGGTCTTTGGGTGGACTGACCCTCAATGTGGGAAGATCCAAATGGGGTTGTCATTTTGATCTTTTACTCTTGGGTGGAAGAGTTTAGGCTCTGATACCACTTGTTGCCCAGATAGACAACCCAAGAGGGGGGGTGAATTGGGTTTTAAAATAATTTAGATATTTAAAACGTTGTGGATGACTAATTAAAACTATTGCAAGTTGTTTAATTAAATGCTATGTGCCGTGAGTGATAAGAGAGGAAGAAGAAGAGAGACAATCAAACACAAACACCAAGTTTTATAGTGGTTCGGAGCTAACCCTTGCTCCTACGTCCACTCCCCAAGTCTCACTTGGGAATTCACTATAACCCCCTTGGATTACAGCCGGTTGTTTTCCAAGCTCACAACCAAACTTGTTGTTTTACGAGCTCACAACGAACTCGGTCGGTTTTCCCAGGCTCACCGACTAGAACCACCCCGATTGTTTTTCCGGGATCACAATCAAACCCTTACACACGTTGGTTTTAGTAACTAGGCTCACCAACTAACCTCTATACCCTTGATTCAATCCCCCGATTGAATCAAGCAAATACAAGTTGTAAATAAAATAGACAAACAGAAAAACAAGCTTCTCAAAAGCAGATGAAAGACAATATAATCTAAAAGGAGTTTAGAAGCCCTCAAACGCTTTTAAGTTGGAGAAGAGGAATGGCTTCTTAAACTTCGGTCTCCTCTTGAATGTGTAGTCGACTTGAATGCAGGAGGAGCTTCTTTAATTGCTGGGAAGATGTAGGTGGATGCAGTAAATGCAGATCTTCCCTTTTTCTCGTTGAAGAACAAGTTGCAGAGTTGAATGCTTGAATACTTGGAGTGGAATGGTTGTTGTCTACCTTGCTACAGTCCTCTGTGGCTATTTAAACCAACCCCCACGGAAACTAGCCGTTAGAGAGCTTTTTCTGCCCGTTCTGCACACTCTGTACAGTCTGACAATGTGTCCGTTGGTGGGTTGGAGTCGACTCGCGCGATCAGGAGTCGACTCGTCTGTAGCGGGAGTCGACTCATACTTTTCCGGAGTCGACTCTGCAACTGTTCCAGATTTGAATTAAAGTTGCCTTCGCGACTGGGAGTCGACTCGTCTTGACCCAGAGTCGACTCGCCAACTTCTGGAGCTGACTTGGCTTTCTCGGAGTCGGCTCATCCCATGAAGTCCGTGGACGTACTTTTGAATTTGGTCCACTCGAGTCGACTCGACTGTCCTGGGAGTCGACTCGGCGCTCAGAGCCCGAACTCCCTATCTTCTGTCTTTTGGCTCGTCCAGTCTTGGAGTCGACTCGAGCTTCCTCGGAGTCGACTCGGCTCTCAGTTTCCGAAACTTGGTCTTCTGCCCTTTTGATGTGAAGCTGCCTTGGAGTCGACTCTAGCTGTCTGGGAGTCGACTCGAATCTCAGAGGCAGTAACTTGGTCTTCTGTCTTCTTTGTGGTCGCGGAGTCTCGGAGTCGACTCGCGTAATGCGGGAGTCGACTCGAATCTCAGAGTCCAGAATCTGCCCTCTGACTTTTTCTTTGTGTACTGCTGAGAGTCGACTCTTGCTGTCTTTGGAGTCGACCTGCCAACCATCGGAGTCGACTCGCGTTCCACTGGAGTCGACTCGAATCTCAGACCCGAAAACTGCTCTCTGACTTTTTCTTTGTATTCCTCTTGGAGTCGACTCTTACTACCCTGGAGTCGACTCGGTGAACATCGGAGTCGACTCGAACACTTCGGGAGTCGACTCGTTGACAGGTTCTGAGTTGAAGCTTTCTGTTCGTCTGTCTGTTCTCAGTCGGAGTCGACTCGTACTGATCCGGAGTCGACTCGAGCTCGTGCCAGTGAACTTGATACGCTTGGAGTCGACTCATGATACTCTGGAGTCGACTCGAGTCTCAGACTTTGGTTCAAGCTGACTTCTTAACTTATCCAAAAATTATGAACCAAGTCTTGAGACACTTAGACAAGATTTTCACTGAAACACTTAATTGAATTCATTAGTAAACAAGAAATATACTCAAATGCTTTGAGCTCATCAAAATCAAATAGGGTTTTAATCAATCACTCCACATCCACATACAAAACAAGAAATATGATAACTGAACCATTTGCCCATTTATAATTGCAAGGTTCCTCTTCATTCTTAATGAAGCCATATGTTTTGATTACCTTATCAAATCGTATGTTCCAACTCCGTGAAGCTTGCTTTAATCCATAAATGGATTTTTGAAGCTTGCACACCTTAGACTCATCTGCAGATATAAAACCTTCAGGTTGTATCATATACACTTTTTCTTCTAAATCTCCATTTAGAAATGCGGTCTTTACATCCATTTGCCAGATTTCATAGTCTAAATGTGCTGCTATTGCAAGCACAATCCGAATGAACTTGAGCATTGCCACAGGAGAAAACGTCTCGTCATAGTCAATACCATAACGTTGACGATAACCCTTGGCAACCAGACGGGCTTTATAGGTCTCTACTTTTCCGTCTGCGCCCCGTTTTCTTTTGAAAATCCACTTACATCCTATGGGTTTAATCCCTTCGGGTAGGTCAACTAATGTCCATACATCATTGACCTTCATGGATTGCATTTCGGATTGCATGGCTCCAAGCCATGCATCAGAGTCATGCCTCTGCATAGCATCCATATAGGTGATCGGATCCTCATCATTTTCATCAAGTTCGACAGGATCCCCGTCCCGGACCAAGAAACCGTAGTATTTGTCCGGCTGACGTAGTACTCTACCTGATCGCCTTAATGGTGCATCTAAGATGGGTTCTGGATCTGATCTAATCAAATCCGACTCAACTAGTTCAGTAGATGGTGTCGGATGTTCTACATGTTGAACTTCCCTAAGCTCAACATTAAAGCTTTTAGTTCCTTCACTAAGGAATTCTTTCTCTAAAAAAATAGCTCTATTGCTTACGAATAACTTTTGTTCTTTAGCAAAGTAGAAGTAATATCCTTTAGTTTCTTTAGGATAACCAACAAAGAAATATTTGTCAGACTTGGGTTCAAGTTTGTCTGTCTTCAAACGTTTGACGTATGCTGGACACCCCCAAACCCTAAGGTGAGAGAGCATCGGCTTACGTCCAGTCCACATCTCATGTGGTGTTTTATTTACAGACTTACTTGGAACCTTATTTAGAATGTAGCAGGCTGACTCAAGAGCATATCCCCAAAAGGATATGGGCAGATCAGCAAACCCCATCATGGATCGAACCATGTCTAACAGAGTTCGATTTCTCCTTTCTGATACACCGTTATACTGTGGTGTACCAGGAGGAGTCCATTGAGAGAGAATCCCATTTTCTCCTAGATATGTCAAAAACTCACTGGTGAGGTATTCACCTCCTCGATCTGATCGAAGAGTTTTAATACTCTTTCCAGTTTGTTTTTCTACTTCATTACGATATAATTTGAACATTTCAAATGATTCAGATTTATGTCTCATGTAAATGTCCTTAGTGATTCTCACTATTGTCCAAGTTTTTTATTGAATGTCATTTCTGTAGGTCTTTTGGCCAAAAATGGTTAAGAAATATCAATAAAAAAGGATTATTGCAATATCATTTGGAATGGTGCTGCTGTAACGAATGGAACTCTGAGTAATGGCATTTACATTTTGTCACAGCCTGTTCATGTAATGTACAAGTCCAATAAGCGCCCTAGAATAGATAATGTCACGGATGTCTACCTTTGGCATCATAGGCTAGGATATATTAACAAGAACAGGATGAACAGGTTAAGTAAAGAGGAAATCCTCGATGTTAATGATTATGAATCATTGACAACCTGTGAATCATGCCTTCTTGGTAAAATGACCAAATCACCTTTTACTGAAAAAGGTGAACGAGCCAGTGATTTATTGACCCTTGTACATTCTGATGTATGTGGGCCAATGAGCACAAATGCTAGAGGTGGGTATTCATATTTCATTACGTTTACAGACGACCTTTCTAGGAGGCGTCAATTCCATCTCGACTCACAACTGACTATGCAAGTACTTGACTGTACCCATTGACCTTCCGTCACTGAATTAGAAATTCAGGTAGTCCGGTACCAAAGTACAGTGAGTTGCTTGCTAGTCACAGGTTGCGATCTCAGGTCAGAGGGCCAAACTTATACCCATATCCACTCGGAACATCTTTTGACAGTAGAGCATTCCGGAATTGGTCACGTTCAGTGAAATGTACTCCTACACTTCACCTGTATGGCATACCAGTGTCTCCACACTCCTTGGTTAAGAGGACAACCAACGTATATGTCACACAACGACCTAATCTCGATAATGTTGTCGTCCTAGTAACAATATATCATTTGGTCGCGAACAAGTTTAAGGACTCAAAGATAAATCCTCCTTTATCATAACATAAGTCCTAAGGACTTCATCATATAAGAGTTTATTTGAAGATGAAATAATGAATAATGCCAAATAATACTTTATTAATTTGTCAATTCATTTAATCATCAACATGCTGACGATTGACATTTAGGATACAATTTCCAACAACTCCCACTTAGCCTAAAGCCAATCGGCATAGTATCTAATACCCATCTTCGACTTGTGTTCCAGGACCTTTGTATCTAATACAGTAGTCAATGGTTTTAAAAACATTGACGTATGGTTTCTAAATTAATCACAAGACATTATCTTCTGTTTTCAGGAGGCGTCAATTCCATCTCGACTCACAACTGACTACGCAAGTACTTGACTGTACCCAGTGACCTTCCGTCACTGAATTAGAAATTCAGGTAGTCCGGTACCAAAGTACAGTGAGTTGCTTGCTAGTCACAGGTTGCGATCTCAGGTCAGAGGGCCAAACTTATACCCATATCCACTCGGAACATCTCTTGACAGTAGAGCATTCCGGAATTGGTCACGTTCAGTGAAATGTACTCCTACACTTCACCTGTATGGCACACCAGTGTCTCCACACTCCTTGGTTAAGAGGACAACCAACGTATATGTCACACAACGACCTAATCTCGATAATGTTGTCGTCCTACTAACAACATATCATTTGGTCGCGAACAAGTTTAAGGACTCAAAGATAAATCCTCCTTTATCATTTGGGTTCATTATCTTGAACCCAAGGCATGGGGGTCTTTTATAGCCAAAAGACCACCCCACGCCTCACACCTAATTTAGAGGTTTCAAAAAATTCTGAAAAAATTTCTTGAGGGCCTCCATCCCTTCTTCTCCTTCTTTCTCACGTCCATCCTCCATATCCTTGAAGAACAATCAAAGGTTGAGTGTTTAGAAGGAGACAGCTTCAGCCATTGCAACGTTCCTGCGCGAGCTAGCACTCCCGCGGAAGACGATCTACTTAGGGCTTCGCGTGTACTTCTCGTAGAGGTCATTCGTGTGCGTGGCTACGAAGTCAAAGATCAGATCCATAAGTTTCTTCCATCATAAAAGGTATTAATTCTATATTAATCTTTTTATTCTGGAGTCAGGGTCTAGGTCTGATTCCCCGAGGTTTTACCCTCCTTTAGGGCTCCTCACGGAGTTATCTCCAGAATCCATTTGATGGATATTCGGAGATTAATCGGAATAGAGTGTTTAACTTTCAGATCTGATAGTTAATCATGCATGAATGTTTTAGCATAATTGTTTAAACGATTTCGGCATAATCCTATGTGTTCTTAAGGTGCTGATTTCTAGATTTGATCTTGTAAGCATGCATGAATTAAATTGTTTGATTCGGTTTTTCCGCTGCATTTTAAAACTTAAAAAGAACTACGTATGGCTTGATCCCCCTTATGAAGGGGTACGTAGGCAACCCTATCAGGTTCAGCTATGGTTTTAAAAACATTATCTTTAAAAACGTTCCTATACAAAGCCATGGTTTTTCAAAGGAAAAAAAAAAAAAAAGAGATCCTACACACAAGGAAGAGCATTTCATTCGCTGGAATTTAGCTCGGCTAGCTGGGATAAAAGTAACAGCAAATGCTCTTTGCAAGGTTCTGGTCTTGTAAGTGGTCTTTATGCTCCAACTTGGATGATTGGTGCTGTTTACAGTGGTTGGGCTGCAAAGTGATAAACTCAGCAATTCCAGAAAATTCTGCCATTGCCCAACCATAGGCCATGCATGGCTAAGTTTTTGTAGAACATTAAGACCCCATTTGGCAAAGTTTTTGGAGAACCAAAAAATACTTTTTAGCCTTCCAAAAGCACTTTTAGATGAAATAACGGTATTTGATAAAAATTTTGGAAAACTATTTTAGCTTTGCCAGAAATCTAAAAACAGCTTTTTGGGGAGCTTCTCCGAAAAAATACATTTAGGTCCCGTCGGAAAGCTATTTTGAGTTATAATATTTTTTTGACCAAAATACCCATAATAAAATATAACAAGTACACAAAATGTCCCTTTATAATCATGAAAATGTGCTGGAGTCCCAACAAAAAATATAATATTATATTATACTATAAATATTATATTATAATATAATCATGAAAATATTTTATATCTTTATTATTATATTATACTATAAATATAATATTATATTACATTATATCATAATACATTGATATGTCATGTTAAATAATTTAATATTATATTAAATTATTATGCTATAGTATATAATATTATATTACTATATTATAATAATATTATATTACATTATAGTAATATTATACTATATCATATATTAATACGTATTTTATTTTATTATACTTTTGTGTATAATACCATGGAATTTCCTTTATGGTCATTTTGTCAGACCAAAAGTACTTTCTCAATTTGTTTACCAAACATATGTTAAAGTTCTACAGTACTTCAAAAATATAGTTACCAAATAGTAAACAGGTTTTACAAAAAGCTCTACTTCAAAATGCTCTACTGCCAACAGTTCTACCAAATAGGGCCTAAAGCAAAGATCAATTAAAGTTTTGGTGCTTTCAAAATCATTTTTGAGTTTCTTCTGAATGCAACTAGAATGGCTGCAACACTGGCTCCAGTTTGTTC
Organism: Phoenix dactylifera; assembly: GCF_009389715.1. NCBI lineage: Eukaryota > Viridiplantae > Streptophyta > Magnoliopsida > Arecales > Arecaceae > Phoenix > Phoenix dactylifera. The sequence goes on along the minus strand of NW_024068354.1, from coordinate 114,543 downwards.
GGTTCCACTGACACTCAGTAAGTATTGCTCCTCTCAGCTAACGAAGGACTAAAAGTTTTGCTTCCCATCAAGGTAAAAATTCAGCATATAGAAATATGTATACATATATTTACATATTTATGTATATAGATGTATGTATTTACATAGATGGATTATGCATGTATCATATTTTCTAGATATCTAGCCTCAATTTCTCTAAATTATATGCCATACACTCAACAACTGCCATCATTGTCAACAAAACAGCCAATCTCGAAGTTGGTTTCAATTCATTACATTTTCTATTAACTTTTCACAAAATTATCCCCAATACTTATGTATGAAACTTTTGTTTTGCAGGTTGCAGTTTTTGTTTTCATCTCATGGCTTATCTTCCAGAACCCAATCTCTGCACTATGGCACTGTGAGGCTACATGTTATGCCCCAAACCTAGAGCGCACCCCAAAACCAGAGCATAACAGACGTCGCATACTTATAGGGCGGACCATGCAAACATGCAAGGCTATAGACTAAGTCATAATAATCTCAAAGCAATAATAATAATAATTCTTCGATTCTCGAAAACTAATTTAATCAAGATCTAAACAAAATCATTCTCATAATCAATTGTTCCAATGTGACATAAATCAAAATATGCTAACTAATTCAAATCAAATAAAATGTTCTAAGTAAACTAGTCTAAACTAAAACTCCAATAATTGTGAATATGTTCAAAAGATCTAGTGCACTCTTCCAACTCCCGAGCAATCATAAATCTGGATCTGAAATATAGAAAAAGAAGAAATAATAAGCTACACTAGCCTAGTAAGCAACATAATACCCTAAAGTGGGGTCAAAGCATGCCAAATAAATAATTAGTTAAAAAGCAAGATATTAAGTTAGAATAAATCAATTTTCGTATAATACATATATTTCTTTTGAAGTTTACTATTATTTTCATAAACTGATAGTAGAAACCCAATATTAGGTTATAGCCATGTAACGTAGTGGCATGGGTTAGAAGTAGAATACATAAAATATCAAATACTATTATTCTAATCACCTGTGGTTTGGTGTCCAAATATCACTATTCTAATCATTAGTTTTTTTTTTTTTTTTTTTTTTTTTTTGCTGAAACGGATGCTTCATACAGTACGGGTATGAATACACCCAATAAGATCAAAATACAAAATCTCGCGGAGTGCCAAAGGCAGCTCCGCCTCCCCCGACCATAAGGCGTACCCCGAGTGGTGGGCCGCATGGGCAGCCACCCAATCGGCTGCCCCATTGGCCTCCCTGAATACATGCTTGGCCAGAAAGGCCCCCTCATCACACAACATCACAATATCGCGAATCAAGGGATGGTCTGTGCCCTCACCCCTCAATCCCCTCTGAATCCACCGGACGACAGTGGCCGAGTCACCCTCCAGAATAATCGAGCTGGCTCGCAATACAGCCCGCGCATGTCGAAGGCCTGCCCAGGCTGCTCGCAGCTCAGCTCCAGGAACTGATATATCGAACAACTGACAGCCACCGGCGGCCACTAACCTGGAGTGCGGGCCCCGTATGACAAAGCCTGCACCGCCGCTCGTGCCGCCATCCAAAACTGATCCATCGAAGTTGACCTTGAGGAAGCTCGGGGGTGGGGGCTCCCAGGTGAAAAACACCAACTGAGGAGCTGCCGAAGCAGGGGGGGAACCCCAGGTGTCCCGAGCTATCAAAGGTCGGTCTGAGTGAGGGGCGGGTCTGATCTCCGAGGCCTGTGCTCGAGCAAACTCTACCACGAACCTCGGCGACACCCTGCGCTCACCGAGAGTGCGGGCATTCCTTGCCAGCCAGATCTGAAGTGCTGTGCAAGTAGCTCTAATGCCCTCCTCACGGGTCCGTAAACTGGCTAACCACTGCCGAATCACCCGGAGAAACTGTAGCCGCTCACTCCGGGCCTCCTGCGGGATCCCTGCCCACTGCCATGTCGACCTCGCCCATGTACACTGGAAGATAACGTGGTCCACTGACTCCTCAGCTCCACACGTCCCGCACTCAGCCGGGATCCCCCAACCACGCCTGCTCAACTCTGCTCTCGTAGGAAGGCGGTCCCAGAACACCTTCCATAGAAAGAGAGCTACCCTCGGGTGAAGTCCGGATCTCCAAATCCACGTGCTATCCGGGCCCGGCTCGTGCTCTGGCTGAATGGCGCGCGTGAGGTCTCTCAGCCTGACACTGGCCCGGCTCGAAGTGCCCCACACCCTGACATCTGGCCCCCCGCATCCTGGTAACGGGAGGGATCGAATCCTCGCAGATAGGTGTACCCCGAACAATAGCCTGAGTCTGGCCTCATCCCACTCTGCACCTCCTGGTGCTAGGAGGTCGCACACCCGTAGCCCCTCAGCTGCCTCTGTGTCAAACATAGTCGGCCAACTGCTCCGGGGCAAGGAGTCCACCCATGAGTCGCCGGTCACATCAATACTACGGCCGTCGCCAATCAAACACCTGATATGTGCCGATACTGACGGCAGGTACCTCCCGATCTCACGCCACATGAAGGATACTCGGCGACCACTCTGTGCCACCCCCGAAGCCCCTCGGCCATATCTGGCTGCCATCACCTGACTCCAGAAGCCGTGTGGCTCTAATATGAACCGAGCCGCATGCCGAGCAATGAACGCCTCGCGCCTCTCAATGAGGGACTGCACTCCCAGACCACCCTCACTAGTGGGCCTGCAAACCTGCTCCCAAGCTACCAGGTGCACGCCATGACCTCCACCGTATGACCCCCACAGGAAATTCCGAAGAAGGCGTTCGATCCTTAACAGGACCGTCTTTGGAATCACTATGTTGGCCATGAGATACACCGGTATAGATCCCAACACCGCTCTGACCAGCGTCACTCTCCCCATCATGGATAAAGAAGACGCCCTCCAACCCTCCAGCCTGCTCTGAACACGCTGCACCAAACCGGAACACTCAACCACCCGTAGCCTCCGGCCAATAGTAGGCACACCTAAGTAGGTAAGTGTCCCCTCCTGCTCCGGTATCTGCAAGATCCCCCTGATCTCCTGTCTGACTCCGCTCTCTGTGCTGGGGCTGAAAGAGATGGTGGATTTGGAAAAATTCACTCTCTGTCCGGATGCCGCGCAGTAGGCCGCCACCACCCGGCGAAGAACCCGAGCCGCTGAAGTCCGTGCCCTGGCCATAAGAAGACAATCATCAGCAAAGAGTAAGTGGGTGAGAGGGTGGGCCCCCGTGGCTGGGACATAAGCCTCCAGCTCCCGGCTAGCACACGCTCTCTGCAGAGACCGAGATAAAACATCAGCACAGATAATAAACAGATAAGGGGATAAGGGACATCCCTGCCGTAGTCCTATGGAGGACTCGAAGAAAGGTGTTGGCGTGCCGTTGATCAAGATAGAAAACCTTGGCTCCCGGACACACCCCATAACCCAGCCGATCCACTGCCTGGGAAAGCCATATGCCTCCAGCGCCCGCTGAAGAAAGCTCCACCTGATCCTGTCGTAAGCCCGCTCCATATCCAGCTTGACTGCCATCAGGCAGTGCCGCTTCGATGCTCGCCGGAGATCCCACATCATTTCCTGGGCCAACATGACATTATGAGAAGTATTCCTGCCGGCCACAAAAGCCCCCTGCTCCTGGCAAATGATACCAGGCAGGAGGGGTTTCATTCTGCCCACCATAATTCTTGCCACAACCTTGTATAGGGTTGTGCACAAGCTAATGGGCCTAAAGTGACAAGGTTCAGCCGCATTTTGACGTTTAGGTATTAGTGTGATGAAGGTGGCCTTCCAGTCCACAGGCATAGCTGCGTGGGCAAAGAAACACTGGATAGCCTCCACCACCGCGAGTCGAATAATACCCCAATACTGCTGAAAGAAAAAGGGAGGGAAACCGTCAGGTCCCGGGGCCTTGTCCACTGCCAAGGCCCAGACTGCCTCCTGTACCTCCTGTGCCGACACCTGCCGGGTCAGAGATACACTCTCAGCATCACAAATGCCTGCATCCACCGTCAGAGAGGGGTCCCCATCAGTGGCCTCCTCATCCTCCATCCATCTAGAACGGAAAAAATCGAGTAAGACCTGCCGGATGGCAGGCTCGCCCTCCACACGATGTCCAGATCCATCTCGCAGTGAGTGGATCATGCTCCTCAATCTTCGGATAACCGTCGACCGGTGAAAAAACCTGGTGTTGCGATCACCCTCGCTTACCCACTGCACCCGAGATTTTTGTCGCCAAAAAATCTCATGCTGCCGTAGCAGCGAATGGTGAGTCGCAAGAAGTCCCCGGAGATCGGCCATATCGTCCTCCGGAAGCACGCCTCCTAGGTCTTCCTTTCTCTGCAGCTCAGCGATCGAGGTCTCAACCCCCTCCAGTCGCCGAAAGATATCGCCCACAACTTCACGGTTCCATCGGCGGAGGCGCCGTTTGGTCAGCTCAAGTTTGCGTGAGACCCGTTGCATGGCATCGCCATGCACCGGGGCCCGCCACGCATCGCGAACAATATCCCAAGACTGGGGGTACGACAGCCAGACCTTCTCAAAGCGGAAGGGGCTGCAGTGCGTGGGGCCTGATGAGGTGGACAGTAGCAGTGGGCAGTGGTCCGAGGCAATCCGTGGCAAATGACTAACTCGGCCTGTGGGAAAACGGAGGATCCAATCAGGGGTCGCAAAAGCCCTATCTAATCGCTCCCAAACCCTAGCACTGCCCAACTGATTATTGCACCAGGTAAACTGTGGTCCCGAGAAACCCAAGTCTACTAGGCCGTTCCGCGACACAAAGTCTCGAAACTCTCTCCTGTCCACTCGATCCGTGAAAGCAGCTCCCCCCCGCTTCTCATTTTCGCTCTGGATACAATTGAAATCACCAATTGCTACCGCCGGGATGCCCTGGGCGGTCAGGTTGGTGATCTCCTGCCAGAGGACTCTCCTAGCCCGATGGTCCGTGCTAGCGTACACACCACACAGTACCCATGGAGCAGCGTCGGGACGTGATACTATCATGATTACTTGTTGGGAGCAGTTGTGGAAGACATCAACTGTCCCCACACCCCGCCTCCACAGAACCAAGATGCCTCCCGACAGCCCCTGGGAGTCGACTGCATAGGTCTCCCAATCCCTCTCCATGCGTCGTCTCAAACGGCTGAGCCCGTCGCCAGATAATCGGGTCTCACATAGGAAACAGATCTCCGGACTATGGACCTGGACTAGTCGTTTGAAAGTAGACATGAAGGACGGCTTGGCCGCCCCCCTACAGTTCCAAGCAAGTATCATCATGGGTCACAGTCCACTAGTTGTTTGGTGTTGAAACTTCAACAAATAATGTTTATTGGAGGGGCCAGATCATTAGAAAAATCAATCCATAAGCTATAAACTTCAATAAAACACCATAGAATCATGGGCGTTTGCAAGGTTGGTAGCGCATTGCGGTAAAAGAAAAAGTAAAGATGACCACCATACACCCAGTCTAGTAGGGTAGGCACACCACAACCTAACTTTTACCATCCGCAATGCTAAAATTCTGCCACAAGTGGCATCCTGCTCCTATCAAACTCGTCTTTCCATTGTGAAAAGACTTGAGCTAGTTGCCATGGCAACTAAAAGTAGAAGTTTGGTGACATGAAATCTATGAAAAAATCCAAAGCAACTTTATTGATGTCAGTAAATCTGAGAATAGGCCTAAATGGGCTGAAGCCGGCAAGGCTAGCCGAATTCAGGCCAGGCCCAAAGATCCAGAACATGGGAAGCTCCTGCTCGGTCTTCCTCAAGCGGAGCTGCCGTGGAGTCGTGGCCACTCCGCGGCAGTTGAATTCCCCGACTCCATGGGGAGTTAGAACGGCCGCCAGCCGTTTCGTGGTGTCGTTGCCCACTATCCTCACGGGCGGTGCACCCGCCTTCGGGCTTATCCACTTTGAGGCTCTATAAAACCCCTCCCCCTCAACCCTCTAAGAGCATCAAGCTCTCTTCTTCCTCTCCTCCCTCCATCTCCTCCTTCTGTCGTGGCCACCAACCATTTTAGTTGAGCTCCGCCACCCCGAATCTCCCTCCTTGGATTTTTCTTTGTGTTTCCCTTGCTTCCCCTATTTCGAGATCTACCTTCTCATCGGGAGCTCCGCCGCCGAACGGAGCTGCTCCTCGGCTGAGATCGCTCCTCTTCTCTGCCTCTATCGATCGTCCTTCTGCTTTTTTATCCGTAGTCAAATCAATTTTTCCTTCCCTTGCTCTGTTCCAGCCCCAGATTGAGACATTTTTCGGTTTTTCCTCCGTGCTGGCCACCGCAGCAGCTGGCTGGCCATCGACCGGACGATGGTCTGTGGCCACCCAGGCCGGCCACACCGCCGGCTTCCCTCTTCCTTCCCTCTTTTCCTTTTCTTCTTCTCGCCCTGTTTCTGAGTTTAACGGGATAAAGAATACTTTGGGCCGTGAACATTCAATTGGGCCCTATTCAAAATTTGGGCACAACTCAATGATCCCGGGCCTGTTGGGTCGTACCCATCGTGGGCCGAGTTCGGGCCTATGGGGCCATGCCCATCGTGGGCCAAGTCTGGGCCTATTGAGCCGTGTCCAATATAGGCCAAGTTTGGGCCTGTCGGGCCATGCCAATGTAGGCCATGTTTGGGCATATTGGGCCATGCCAATGTGAGCCAAGTTTAGGCTTGTTGGGCCGTGCCCATCATGGGCCAAGTTTGGGCCCACTGGGCTATGTCCAATGTGGGCTAACTTTGGGCTTGGTGGGCCGTGGACGTTGTGAGCCAAGTTCGGGCCTGCTGGGCTAGACTCATCGTGGGTCGAGTTCAGGCCCTATTGTGCTGTATCCACATCTAGGCTCATCGTGGATCGAGTTCGGGCCTTGTTAGCTTGTTCCCATCATGGGTCGAGTTCGGGCCCTTTTGGGTCATGCCTATTGTGCCAGAGCATCTATCAAGCTCTACTACCTCACTCGAGCCTTAGTTGTCAGCCGGTGAGCCGCAATATGCAACTCTTCCTATTTTGGGCTAATCTAGCATATGCCTTCTCTTCTTTTTCTCCACCACCGGCCGCCCACTATCGCTAGTGGTGCAGTGACTAACGACTGCCCCTAGCCACCACCATCGGAGCTCGGCACCCTTGGCCGTGCCATCCCTGGTTTGAGAAGAGAGAAGGGAGAGACAGACTCTACCCTATTTTTGAAAAGGAGCTCTCTCTTCTTTCTCTCTCCTATATCCTCTCTCCTTTCTTCTCTGTATATTCTCTCTTATTTCTTAGTTTCTCTCTCTACCTGAACTGTCACTCATCTCTCTAATTTTATCCTCTTTTCTCTTTCCTGAATTATGGGGCAGACATGATGATTAATCCAGGATGGCCCGTGTCACTATGAAAAATCAAAACCAGACCCCTAGCTGAACTCGAGCTGAGATTCTCTCTCTTCCTCACTTTCTTTCTCTTGATTCATGGCCATACATGTTAATTGACCCAGGTTGGCCGTGCCATTGACAAACAAACCGCAACTCCTGATTGAACTCGGACTAGAACTTTTCTCTCCACTGAACTTTCTTTCTCTACAGGGCCTTCTCTCTCTATCTATACTTTCTTTCTCTACTTTTTTTGTCTAGAGATGTTGGATCCAGATATGGTACCTCTCTCGGTTATTTTAGATTAACCCTGTGAAGGGCCCAGATCCATGGCCGCGGGCATCCCGCTAGCCCCCACCTTGGCCCTTTTCAAATTTTGTTAGAATTGGTCACCCTGATCTCTGTCTAAACCCCTATATCTTAGTGCGAGTGTGATCAGATAAATTCTGCTTTGATCGGGTTGACTGGGGTTTCAGGCACTTACCGCTCGATCAATCCTATCTTTCTTTATTCTTATAAAAAATGAAGCCCTATCTCTCTTTGTTCGGATCCCACTTGACTTCATTGTGGAGGCCCTAAACCATCCCGGTATCCGAGCGATAGATTGAGCCATTACTTCAACCCTTGTTAGATCTTTTAAAATTTAGCTACTTTTGATCTTCACCTGACTAGTTGAATTTTTTTTGCTTGGACCCACTTGGGCAGTCACGCACTACCACCCGACCAATCTGATTTGGGCATGAGGCTGTATCCCCAATAGTAGTTCAATTTTGACTTTGCTTGACGTCTAAAATGATAAGCGGTACGTAACCTAATGTTTCAAAGTATGCTTTCCAAATTTTTAGTAAAATAAAAATTATTTGATTAAATATTGATTATAATATCTATTTAATACTTAGCCAAATAGGTTAGACATGTTGATATTGTGGAGTGATTGATTAAAACCCCATTTGATTTTGATGAGCTCAAAGCAATTGAGTATATCTTGTGATTACTAATGAATTCAATTGAGTGTTTCAGTGAAAATCCTGTCCAAGTGTTTCTAGACTTGGTTCATAGTATTTTGGATAAGTTAAGAAGTCTGCATGAACCAATGTCTGAGACTCGAGTCGACTCCCGAGTATCACGAGTCGACTCCAAGCGTATCAAGTTCACTGGCACGAGCTCGAGTCGACTCCAGATTAGTACGAGTCGACTCCGACTGAGAACAGAAAGAAGAACAGAAAGCTTCATCTCAGAACCTGTCAACGAGTCGACTCCTGAAGTGCGCGAGTCGACTCCAATGTTCACCGAGTCGACTCCAGGGAAGTAAGAGTCGACTCCAAGCAGTCACAGGCAGAAAAGTCAGAGAGCAGTTTTCGGGTCTGAGATTCGAGTCGACTCCAGTGGAACGCGAGTCGACTCCGATGGTTGGCAGGTCGACTCCAAAGAAGGTAAGAGTCGACTCTCAGAGGAACACAAGGAAAAAGTCAGAGAACGATTTTCGGACTCTGAGATTCGAGTCGACTCCCGCAGTACACGAGTCGACTCCGAGACTGAGTGACCATCAACAGACAGAAGACCATGTTACTGCCTCTGAGATTCGAGTCGACTCACAGACAGCTCGAGTTGACTCCAAGACAAGCTACACGTCAAAAGGCAGAAGACCAACTTTCGGAAACTGAGAGCCGAGTCGACTCCAAGGAGGTTCGAGTCGACTCCAAGACTGGATGAGCCAAACGACAGAGAATCGAGAGTTCGGGCTCTGAGATTCGAGTCGACTCCCAGGACAGTCGAGTCGACTCGAGTGGACAAAATTCAAATTTGGATCCACGGACTTCAGTGGATGAGCCGACTCCAAAAATTGCCAGGTCAACTCCAGAAGTTGGCGAGTCGACTCCAGGTCAAGACGAGTCGACTCCCAGTCAAGACGGCAACTTTAATTCAAATTTGGAACAGTTGCCGAGTCGACTCCGGAAAAGCGTGAGTCGACTCCTGCTACAGCCGAGTCAACTCCTGATCGCGCGAGTCGACTCCAACCCACCAACGGTCATATTGTCAGGCTGCGCAGAGTATGCAGAACGGCCAGAAAAAGCAGAGTAACGGCTAGTTTCCGTGGGGATTGGCTTAAATAGCCACAGAGGACTGTAGCAAGGAAGGGAACAGACATTCCACTCCAAGCATTCAAGTTTTCAAGCTCTCCAAGTGCTCTTAAACGAAAAAGGGGAGATCTGCATTTACTGCTCCAACAACTTCTTCCCAACAATCAAAGCTTCCTCCTCCTGCATTCAAGTCGACCACTCTTTCAAGAGGAGACCGGAGTTCCAGAAGCCATACCTCTTCACCAGCTTAAAAGCGTTTGAGGGCTTCTAACTCCTTTACGATTATATTGTCTTAAATCTGCTTTTTGAGAAGCTATTTTCTGTTTTCTTCTATCTCTTGTATTTACTTGATTCAATCGGGGGATTGAATCAAGGGGTTTAAGGTTGGTTGGTGAGCCAAGTTAAAACCAACGTGTGTAAGGGTTTGATTGTGAGCCCGGGAAAACAATCGGGGTTGGTTCTAGTCGGTGAGCCTGGGAAAACCGACCGAGTTCGTTGTGAGCTCGTAAAACAACAAGTTTGGTTGTGAGCTTGCAAAACAACCGGCTGTAATCCAAGGGGGTTATAGTGAAATTCCCAAGTGAGACTTGGGGAGTGGACGTAGGAGCAAGGGTTAGCTCCGAACCACTATAAAACTTTGTGTTTGTAGTGCATTGTCTCTCATCTTCTTCCCCGCACATTACTCACAGCACTAGGCGTTAATTAAATAACTTGCTATAGTTTTTAATTAATCATCCACAAAGTTTTAATTAGCCAAATTATATTAAAAACCCAATTCACCCCCCCCCTCTTGGGTTGTCTATCTGGGCAACAAGTGGTATCAGAGCCAAAAACTCTTCCACTCAAGAGTTAAAAGATCAAAATGACAACCCCATTTGGATCTTCTCACATTGAGGGTCAGTCCACCCAAAGACCCCCTTTCTTCAATGGATCTGACTACTCATACTGGAAGGCTAGGATGAGAATATTCATCCAAGCCCAAGACTATGAGATGTGGTCCATTGTAGTAAATGGGCCATACATCCCATCCATATACGTAGATGGTGTTAAGGTACCTAAACTAGAAATGGACTGGGATGAACATGACATGAGGAAGGCACAATTAAACTCTAAAGCTATGAATGTGTTTTATTGTGCCTTAGACCGTAATGAATTCAATAGGGTCTCTACTTGCAATTCTGCAAAAGAGATTTGGGACAGACTTGAAGTGACCCATGAGGGCACGAATCAAGTGAAAGAGTCCAAAATAAATATTTTGGTTCATAAATATGAACTATTTAAAATGGACTCTAACGAAACAATTACATGCATGTTCACTAGGTTTACTGATATTGTCAATGGCCTAAAAAGCCTTGGCAAGAACTATACTAACAGTGAACTTGTCAGGAAAATCCTTCGGTGTCTACCAAGGTCGTGGGAAGCTAAAGTGACGGCAATCTAAGAAGCTAAAGACTTGAACAAGCTTCCACTTGAAGAGCTCCTTGGATCCCTTATGACGCATGAGCTTACCATGAAACAACACAACGAGGAAGAGTCCTCCCATAAGAAAAAGGTAATAGCTTTAAAATCTACTTCTTCTAACAAGGACTTGTCTTGCAGCAGCAGCAGTGAAGAAGAAGAAAATGAGGAAGATGGTGGTGAGGCTCTTCTTGTGCGCAAGTTCAAGAAATTCATCAACCACAAGAAGTCCTATCATCAAAGGAGAGGCCCCTCAAATTCCTACCGCAAGGACAAAGGTAAGGAAAGGGAAAGTGAGGGGATCGGCTGCTATGAGTGCAAAAAGCCGAGACACATCCGAGCTGAGTGTCCCTTACTAAAGAAGAGCAGCAAGTACAAGAAGAAGAAGAAAGCCCTTGTCACCACCCTATCGGACTCCGACGCATCATCTTCATCATCGGATGAAGAACAAGAAGAGAAGGCCAATTTTTGTTTCATGGCCAACGAAAATGAGGTAACTTCCGATACGCACTATGATTTTTCATTTGATGAACTTTATGATGCATTTAATGAATTAATGGTAGAATATAAGGCTATAAATCTTAAGAATAAAGAACTGAAAATAACCAATCAATCATACCTACATAAATACGATAAATTAGTTAAGGATAAGGATTTAATCACCAAAGAAAATATAGAACTTAAAACAAGCAACCAACTTTTAACTCAAAAGACCAACACCTTAACTAAAGAAAATGAAAAACTAACTAAGGAATTTTCAGAACTTAAAAAATATAAACAAACCTTAGATAAGGATCTTACTAAAGAACTTAATGATCTAAAAGCCGAAAATCAGACACTAACTAAAGAACTTAACAAATACAAACCCTTAGTTGAAAGATTTACCTATAGTTCTGAAAAATTAAACATGATACTAAATAGTCAACGTGCAGTGTTTAATAAAGCCGGTTTAGGATATAAACCAAGGAATAAGCAAAAACTTCTTAGTAACTTCTTTGTTAAAGCTGGGGAAACAAAAACTAAGAAAATAACCTGCTTTTGTTGTGGTACAGTAGGCCATAAAGCAAATATATGTAATTTTAGGAAAAGTAAAACTAAAAGAAAAATTAAAAGGGTATGGGTTCCAAAAGGAACCAACTTGACTAACCATGAAGGACCCAAGAAAACTTGGGTACTTAAGATGACATGATTTGCTTGTGTAGGAGTGTCTTGCAGCCAAGGTCAACAAAAATTGCTGGTATTTGGATAGTGGCTGCTCAAGGCACATGACGGGTGATAAAGACCAATTTTTCACCCTTGAAGCTAAGAAGGGAGGTGCTGTGACGTTTGGAGACAACAACCAAGGTCACATCATTGGTATTGGTAAAGTTCAAATCACCCCTTCTACTTTTATAGATAATGTTAGATATGTTGATGGTCTTAAGCATAACTTGTTAAGCATTAGTCAATTATGTGACAAAGGATATGATGTTATGTTTAAACCATCACTGTGCATTATAACAAATACTAATGATAATAGTTTAGTTTTTAAAGGGATTAGACGTGGAAATGTATATGTGGTAGACCTAGAAGACCTTGCAAAACATAACCAATGTTTAGTTGTTAATGAAACTAAAGATAATAATGCTAGTTGGTTATGGCACCGTAAGTTAGGTCATGCAAGCATGGACACAATAACTAAATTAGTTAAAAGAGATTCCGTGATAGGTTTGCCAAAGTTAAAATTTGAAAAGAACAAAATCTGTGAAGCATGTCAATTTGGCAAACAATCTAGGAATTCTTTTAAACTCATAAAATGTGTCTCTACCTCTAGGCCTCTAGAATTATTACACATGGACCTATTTGGTCCAACTAGAACAACAAGCCTAGGTGGAAATAAATATGGTCTAGTCATAGTAGATGATTACTCTAGGTACACATGGGTCATGTTTCTAGCACATAAGGACCAAGCATTTTCCATGTTTAAAAAGTTCCATAAGGAAGTAACAAATGCTAGAGAGTCTTCAGTCATAGCCATTAGAAGTGACCATGGTACCGAATTCGAAAATCAATTATTTGATGAATTTTGTAGTAAAAAGGGGATAACCCATAATTTTTCTGCACCTAGGACACCACAACAAAATGGAGTTGTGGAAAGGAAAAATAGAACACTAGAGGAAATGGCTAGAACGATGTTATGTGAAAGTAACCTTCCTAAGTACTTTTGGGGAGAAGCCATTAATACTTCTTGCCATATATTAAATAGAGTTCTATTAAGACCCATCATAAAGAAAACACCTTATGAACTGTGGAAAAACAGAAAACCAAAGGTTAACTATTTTCATGTTTTTGGATGTAGGTGTTTTGTACATAATAATGGGAAAGATAATCTAGGAAAATTTGACCCTAAATCTGATGAAGGAATATTCTTAGGTTATTCTACAACTAGTAAAGCCTATAGAGTCTTTAATAAAAGAACACTAGTTATAGAAGAATCTATACATGTTGTATTTGATGACTCTAGTGACATCTCCTCTAGTAAGAAAGCCAATCTTGATGATGATATTGAAATACTTGAAGAAAAGATAGATGAGGTGGGATTACAAGATGGTAATCAAAAGTTGATTGAAGGAGAATCATCAAACCAAGAGCCTATAGTGGATCATGGGCTAACTAAAGCTTGGAGGTATGCTCACGGGCATCCTAAGGAACTAATTCTAGATGATCCATCACAACCGGTTAGGACTAGAGCATCTCTTAGAAATTTGAACAACCATCTAGCTTTTGTTTCACACTTTGAGCCCAAACATATAGAAGAAGCCGAAAATGATGTAAATTGGATAAATGCAATGCAAGAAGAACTAAACCAATTTACTAGAAACAAAGTGTGGGATCTAGTAGAGAGACCTTCTGAATATCCAATAATAGGTACAAAATGGATATATAAAAATAAACTAGATGAAAATGGAATTGTTATAAGGAATAAGGCTAGACTAGTAGCAAAGGGTTATAATCAAGAAGAAGGCATAGATTTTGATGAAACCTTTGCTCCCGTAGCTAGACTTGAGGCGATTAGACTTCTATTAGCATATGCATGCTCTAAGGACTTCAAGCTATATCAAATGGATGTAAAAAGTGCTTTTCTAAATGGGTTTATTAATGAGGAGGTGTATGTAGAACAACCTCCTGGTTTTGAAAATCATCAATATCCTAATCATGTGTATAAACTGAACAAAGCGCTTTATGGACTAAAACAAGCACCTAGAGCATGGTATGAGAGACTTAGTAAATTCCTATTAGAACATGAATTCTCTAGGAGAAATGTAGATACAACATTATTTCTGAAAAAGAAAAATAAGGATATGTTATTAGTACAGATCTATGTTGATGATATCATTTTCGGTGCTACTAACAATCGCCTCTGCGAGGAATTTGCTGATTTGATGCAGAGTGAGTTTGAGATGAGCATGATGGGAGAGCTGAACTATTTCCTCGGGCTTCAAATCAAACAATCTGAAGGAGGCATCTTCATCAATCAAGCAAAATATATCAAGGAGATGCTCAAGAAGTTTGATATGGAGGAAAACAAGTCAATCAGCACCCCCATGAGCTCATCATGCAAGTTAGACCAAGATGAATCAGGTAAATCTGTAGATCAAAAACTTTATAGAGGTATGATAGGTTCTTTACTGTATCTTACTGCAAGTAGGCCTGATATTATGTTTAGTGTGTGCATGTGTGCTAGATATCAGGCTAATCCTAAAGAATCACACCTAGCTGCAGTTAAGAGAATCTTTAAGTACTTAATTGGAACTAAGAACATAGGGCTGTGGTACTCTAAAGAATCTAGCCTAAACTTAATAGGGTACACAGATTCAGACTTCGCTGGATGTAAGCTCGATAGAAAAAGTACCAGCGGGTCTTGTCAATTTCTAGGAGAAAACCTAATCTCATGGTTTAGCAAGAAACAAAACTCGGTTGCATTATCCACTGCAGAAGCTGAATATGTTGCAGCCGGGAGTTGTTGTGCTCAAATCTTATGGATTAAACAACAATTAGAAGATTATGGCATTAAACAAGATAAAATTCTCATTAATTGTGATAACACAAGTGCCATAAATCTAACTAAAAATCCAATTCAACACTCAAGAACTAAACACATTGAGATAAGACATCACTTCATAAGAGATCATGTATTGAATGGTGATGTGTCACTCCAATTTGTGTGTACTAATAATCAATTAGCAGACATTTTTACAAAACCCCTAAGTGAAGAGAGGTTTAGTGTGCTTAGAAGGGGATTAGGAGTGATTGATCCATCCTAGTGGGAGTTTTTCACTAGATTAATTGATTTTGATGATTAGAATGAGGTTAAAATAGAGTTTCTATGCAGTGATCATCAAATCAGTCCTTAATTAGGTGATTTTCCCTCATTTGGCACGATTATGGCATGGTTTTTAGGTGCGTGCCAAGGTTAGAGACGACTCGAGTAAGTTTCAGAGCCGGCTCCTAAGGGGGAGTCGACTCGCGCATTAGCGGGAGTCGACTCGCAAAGTTGGCAGCTGAGGGGGAGTCGACTCGCACACTGTCGGGAGTCGACTCGAAGTCTACATGCGCTAACAGAGAGTCGACTCGCGCATATTCTGGAGTCGACTCGAGGTCGAGTCGACTCGCGACTCAGGGGAGTCGACTCGCAGTCGGGATCCGACTTTTTAACCCTAGGTTTGTCGTTTCGCAAACACTTTTCCTCAAGCCGCCACTGTTCACAAAGCCCTAGAGCCGACTCCTAGGTCATCCCCGATCGTCTCCAAGACCTTTTCCCGTCGATTCTTCGCCGGACATTGAGTTTCCATCCGTTCCTAGGTCATTTCCGGTCCGTCCCGAGCTTCCTCTGTCGGTTCTTCACCGTCCTCTAGGTATTTAAGTCAAGATGCCTCGTAAGACCGTCGTTAGGAAGAGGTCCCGTCCCGAGGCCGGTCCCGAGCGACGCTCCAAGGCGCGGCACGATCCCGCGAGGCAACCACCTCCGGATCGGTCCCCGCCTAGGGTGGTTCTCGTTAGGCCGTTGGCCGGGAAGGCCGTCACCTCCGGGAGGTTTGTCGATTTCGACTATCTCTCCCGGGAGGGGTTCACCATAGGCGATAGGCTTAGAGCCCAGGGCCTAGAGTACTTCCTCACCTTGGACCTTCCCACCTATCCTGGCCTAGTTCAAGAGTTTTACGGTACCGTTCATCGGGGAGATGGAGGTATCGAGGGTACGGTAGTAGGTGTCCCGTTGCGTGTCACAGAGGACCTCATTGCCCATATCCTTCATCTTCCATTAGTAGGGGTGGCTCCCGCACACCCTGAGGATAGAGTTGCGGCCCTTACGGTCGTCTTAGGGCATCCACCTCAGTCCCCCCTAGATGAGGTATCTGCTAGCTCACTTTCTATTGAAGTAAGAATCCTTTTGAGCATTCTGTCCAGGTCCATCTTCCCTAAGACAGGGAGATTTGATTTTGTGAATGAGAGGGACTTAGCTATTATGTCTTATATCCTTCAGGACACCCCGATCAACTTCCCAAAGCTAATTTATAGGTATATGTGTGAGCCCCTAGATAGACCTAGGCTCTCACTCCCATACGGGATGTTATTCACTCTTCTTTTTAGGCAGTACGAGATTCCCATTCCTGAGAGGGAACCCTCTCGTGCCTTGCGATGGACTGATCGCTTGTGTACGGGGACTATGCACAGGATGGGATTTCGGAAGAGAGAAGGGATCTGGGTTAGGAAGTCTACTCTCATTGCTCAGACCACCAGACCATCACCCAGTCCTGAGCCAGATTCAGACTACCCAGACCTTCCAGACCATCCAGACCTCCCATCCACTCCTCCTGCTCCTACCACCTTTGCCGGACCTTCCTCCTCAGCTACACCATCTATGGAGGTTCGGATTGATCCAGAGCAGCTCCGGGAGCTGCGGCAGGAGATCGTCCGAGATCTGAGGGACGAGCTGCTTCGGGAGCTCCGAGGTGCGGTGCCTGCTCCCACTCCTGCACCCGTATCTTCTCAGTTGGTCCCTTCCTTGACAGCCGTGACTGACATGACGACTCATGTACGGGAAGAGATCTACAATATCCGAAGTTTGGTCCAGGCCCAGTTCCACAGCATGAGTGAGGTCACGAGCTCCACTCGACAGATGCGAGAGGAGATAGGTCGTGACATGCACACCACCACCGAGGGGGCCGAGCGCTTGTCGAATGTACTCATCGACAAGCTGGACGCACTTCAGACATCGGTGACTGGGCTTCAGGCGTCGGTGACAGAGCTCTCCACTACACATAGCAGAGCCACCACGTCTATCATCGCACAGCTTGGCCATGTGACAGATGCAGTCACCCTCCTCATGGAGCAGAGCCGATTGAGAGGAGGAGCCACATCCTCGAGAGGAGGAGCCACATCCTCCAGAGGAGGAGATGCATCCTCGAGAGGGGGAGCCTCATCCTCGAGGAGGCCATAGATGTTTTTGTGTTTTGTCTTGTTTTGCTTTACTTATTGTATTCTCAAATGTATTCACATTCATATCAATACAATGAGTAGACATTTTATCTTCAATTATGTGCCATTTGATGTGCCATTTGTTGATTGTGCCATTGATTGTGTGTGATTACCTCCTTTTTGGTATGATGACAAAAAGGGGGAGAAATATGTATAAAATATGGTAAAATATGTAAAAGGGGAGAAATATTAAAAAAAATATGTAAAAGAAATCAATGAAAATAAATATAACGATAAACTCTTAAAAACACACACAAATTTGTTCTAAGTGGATTCGGTACCTCGAGGCTCATTATCTCTCTTTTGGGGCTCCTAATGGAGTAATCTCCAGAATCTATTCAAGGGATATTCGGAGATTAGCTGAATCCTACTCAAGAACAAATTGACAGATTTTCCCTCTAAAAAGATAAAATTCAGTTCAAAAACTTCAAAGCATTAAAAGAAAATTCAGAGAATCAAAACATAATTGAATGCATATGTTGAGGGAGAGAATCTGAATTTTAATCAAGCTAAATCATTAATGACATATAAGCCAAACAATTGATTGCATAATATGTAGGCTTATATAATTCCAAATGAAAGGGGGAGCTTTAACTCCGAAATTTAATGTTTCACTCCTTTCAAACTTGGATAAATTAAATTATCAGATATTTGAATTCATTTATGGATTTTACTTCATTGTTTTATGAGCAATTCATTTTACATATACTTAAAGTTTTGTCATCATCAAAAAGGGGGAGATTGTGGAGTGATTGATTAAAACCCCATTTGATTTTGATGAGCTCAAAGCAATTGAGTATATCTTGTGATTACTAATGAATTCAATTGAGTGTTTCAGTGAAAATCCTGTCCAAGTGTTTCTAGACTTGGTTCATAGTATTTTGGATAAGTTAAGAAGTCTGCATGAACCAATGTCTGAGACTCGAGTCGACTCCCGAGTATCACGAGTCGACTCCAAGCGTATCAAGTTCACTGGCACGAGCTCGAGTCGACTCCAGATTAGTACGAGTCGACTCCGACTGAGAACAGAAAGAAGAACAGAAAGCTTCATCTCAGAACCTGTCAACGAGTTGACTCCTGAAGTGCGCGAGTCGACTCCAATGTTCACCGAGTCGACTCCAGGGAAGTAAGAGTCGACTCCAAGCAGTCACAGGCAGAAAAGTCAGAGAGCAGTTTTCGGGTCTGAGATTCGAGTCGACTCCAGTGGAACGCGAGTCGACTCCGATGGTTGGCAGGTCGACTCCAAAGAAGGTAAGAGTCGACTCTTAGAGGAACACAAGGAAAAAGTCAGAGAACGATTTTCGGACTCTGAGATTCGAGTCGACTCCCGCAGTACACGAGTCGACTCCGAGACTGAGTGACTATCAACAGACAGAAGACCATGTTACTGCCTCTGAGATTCGAGTCGACTCACAGACAGCTCGAGTCGACTCCAAGACAAGCTACACGTCAAAAGGCAGAAGACCAACTTTCGGAAACTGAGAGCCGAGTCGACTCCAAGGAGGTTCGAGTCGACTCCAAGACTGGATGAGCCAAACGACAGAGAATCGAGAGTTCGGGCTCTGAGATTCGAGTCGACTCCCAGGACAGTCGAGTCGACTCGAGTGGACAAAATTCAAATTTGGATCCACGGACTTCAGTGGATGAGCCGACTCCAAAAATTGCCAGGTCAACTCCAGAAGTTGGCGAGTCGACTCCAGGTCAAGACGAGTCGACTCCCAGTCAAGACGGCAACTTTAATTCAAATTTGGAACAGTTGCCGAGTCGACTCCGGAAAAGCGTGAGTCGACTCCTGCTACAGCCGAGTCGACTCCTGATCGCGCGAGTCGACTCCAACCCACCAACGGTCATATTGTCAGGCTGCGCAGAGTATGCAGAACGGCCAGAAAAAGCAGAGTAACGGCTAGTTTCCGTGGGGATTGGCTTAAATAGCCACAGAGGACTGTAGCAAGGAAGGGAACAGACATTCCACTCCAAGCATTCAAGTTTTCAAGCTCTCCAAGTGCTCTTAAACGAAAAAGGGGAGATCTGCATTTACTGCTCCAACAACTTCTTCCCAACAATCAAAGCTTCCTCCTCCTGCATTCAAGTCAACCACTCTTTCAAGAGGAGACCGGAGTTCCAGAAGCCATACCTCTTCACCAGCTTAAAAGCGTTTGAGGGCTTCTAACTCCTTTACGATTATATTGTCTTAAATCTGCTTTTTGAGAAGCTATTTTCTGTTTTCTTCTATCTCTTGTATTTACTTGATTCAAGGGGTTTAAGGTTGGTTGGTGAGCCAAGTTAAAACCAACGTGTGTAAGGGTTTGATTGTGAGCCCGGAAAAACAATCGGGATTGGTTCTAGTCGGTGAGCCTGGGAAAACCGACCGAGTTCGTTGTGAGCTCGTAAAACAACAAGTTTGGTTGTGAGCTTGCAAAACAACCGGCTGTAATCCAAGGGGGTTATAGTGAAATTCCCAAGTGAGACTTGGGGAGTGGACGTAGGAGCAAGGGTTAGCTCCGAACCACTATAAAACTTTGTGTTTGTAGTGCATTGTCTCTCATCTTCTTCCCCGCACATTACTCACAGCACTAGGCGTTAATTAAATAACTTGCTATAGTTTTTAATTAATCATCCACAAAGTTTTAATTAGCCAAATTATATTAAAAACCCAATTCACCCCCCCCCCCCCTCTTGGGTTGTCTATCTGGGCAACAGATATTATAATAGTAATCATTTTAAAATATGTTACGTATCATGTTTTGAAATTTGAAAAATATGAGTGGACAAATCATGAAAAATCTATTTTATAAGTATGTATTCTCAGCATGGCTATGATTTGAACTGGCTTCGCTAATGGAGATTGTTTGTTGGCCCTGTCGATTTATAATCTATGAAAAACTGATTATGAAACCATACCACTAATGACTAAAATAGTAGTTTTTGGGACACCGTGCTACCGATGATTAAGAATAGTAATTTTTGGCACTCTGTGCATTCAGACTCATGCCACTGGATTATGTGGCCATAGCCTGATTTTTGATTTTTGATTTTTGATTTCTGCTTCTAGCATTTTTTGTGAAAAATATATTATATTTCAAAAGAAATTTGCATTATTTGAGAAATAATTTATTTTTCAGTCAATATTTTATGCTTTTAACTAAATTATTTGGAATTCTTTGAACCTACGTTAGAGTATTATGTTGCTTACTAGGCTAGTGTAGCTCATTATTATGTTTCTCTATTTTCAAATCGGGATGCATAATTGCTCAGGACTTGAGGAGTACGTTAGTTTTTTCGAGGATACTTTCAGTCATTAGAGGGTTAATTAGCCTAGTTAAAATATTTTATTTGATCTATGTTAGTAGTTAACAAATGTTGACTTATGTCATTTTGGAACTATTGTAAAAATTATTTGGACAAGTTTTTGATTAAATAAATTTTCGTGGATTATTATTGTTTTGATATGATTTCTAGCCTTGTATGCTTGTATGGTCCGCCACATAGGTATGCGGCGTCCGTTCTGCTCTAGGTTCGGAGTATGACAGTATAAACCTGGTTGGCTAATATATCATTTATTCTTGCTATTTGGTCAGAAAAAGAATCACATATCAAATTGCAGTAGGTGGCAGAGGCATGCAAATGGTTGAGTTCTATGCTTCTGATGAGGAGGATGAATAGATCTTGGTGTCCTCGTGCTAGTAGTTCTGCAGGTTCTGAAACTTGCTAAGACTTTTCAAGTTCATTAATTGTTTTTTTCATGGTTATAAATATTCATTTTCACTCATTTTCTTCCTTTATTCTAACCTTGAAAAAAGTTCAGAAAAGTAGTGTTTTCGATGTTCCCGTATTAATGCTCTCGTCCTTGTAGGTATACTTTGGACGGACGTCCTTAGAGAAACTATATCTTGTTATTGACTTTGGGGAGAATATTTAAGACCATTGTAAAACCCGACCTTCAAGGAAATTGGGGTTGGCCCATTTGATCGGCCGGGTTGAATTTAGTCTAAAGCATAAAAAAATTCTTTTGGGCTCATAGGCTAGCTCGAAGTGGCCTATGACCAGCCTAGTCCCATGGACTTGTGGGCCTGTCCGAAGGGGACGAGGCCCAGCCCGACCATGCCTGTGCCACAATGCAGTGGATACCCGATTTTCAGCAAAAAAGAAGGCTTTCCAAGGGCAATCCGAGTTTCAATCGAATTCAGATATCTTGCCTATTAATCCCCTCCCCCTCCTTTGATTTCTGCCACCAGAATCGCAGGTATCGCTGGAGAGGTGAGAGCTCTTCCCCTTCTTCTCTTTCTTTTTTTGGTTTTAAAGCTGCTGCTTTGTTGAATTGAGCCGACAATCGCTGGAATTTCTTCCGAAATAG
Source organism: Phoenix dactylifera (assembly GCF_009389715.1). Taxonomy (NCBI): domain Eukaryota; kingdom Viridiplantae; phylum Streptophyta; class Magnoliopsida; order Arecales; family Arecaceae; genus Phoenix; species Phoenix dactylifera. Next base: position 92,816 of record NW_024068354.1, on the reverse strand, counting down.
AGGTGCATGTTTTGGCGTTCTTCTTTCGAGTGACGCCGCCACCGTCTGCTGGATTCAGCCAGATTCTGCCGTCGTCTAGGACCCTCAGAAAGTGTGGTCGTTGATCAGTGGGCTGACCAAGATCTAGACCGAATTGCCTTCCACCTTCTTCGGGTTCTTCATCCATTTTCTTGTGCTGGCCAGTCACCATCGTCGACGAGGCAGTGGCCTACGGCTGCTTATGGCCACCATCGTCGGCCTGGCCACCATGGCTGCTGCCCGCTCTGATCCAAAGAAGAGATGAAGAGACGAGCTCTCCCCTATTTTAAGAAGAAGAGAGTCTTCTCTCTCTTCTTTCTCTCTCCTCTCTTGATTTTTTTTCTCTATGGAACTTTTTCTTCCTACTGGACTTTCTCTATCTACTAGATTTTTTTCTCTATCTAATCTTTCTCTCTCTATCTTCTCTCTCTAGAGATGTTAGATCTAGATATGGTACCACTCTCAGTGATTTTGGATCAACCTTACGAAGGGCCCTGATCCGTGGCTGGTGGGCGACGCACCAACCCCCACCTTCGCCCTTTCTAGATATTGTTAGAATTGGTCACCCTGATCTCTATCTAACTTCAATCTCTATTTAAACCCCTGTATCCTAGTGCAAGTGTGATCAGATGAATTTTGCTTTGATCAAACCGAGTGGGGTGACAGGCACTTACCGCTCAATCAACCCTATCCTTCTTCATTCTTATTGAGCATGAAGCCTTGTCTCTCTTTGTTCGGATCCCAGTTGACTCCAAGGTGGAGGCCTTGCACCGTATTGATACTCAGGTGGCAAACTAACCTAGTTCTCAAGCCTTATCATGTACCTCTAAAATTTGGTTACTATTAATCTTTATTGAGCCATCTAAATCATAGCTCATTTTGATCAGTTTAGTTCACCTTGTTTGGACTGATCTAGACAGTCCAATACTATCACTTGATAGACGTAATTTGGGTCATGAGACCATTCTCCAGTAGTGTTTAGTTTTGACTTCGCTTGACTTTGAAATGATGATAAAATTTATAATGTTAAAATAGTTGCACTTGACCAACTAACTAGAGTGAGATTTTGAAGTGATAAGAGGTAAATAACCTAATGCTTTAAAGTGTGTTTTTCAAACTTTTGATAAAATAATAATTATTTGATTGAATTTGATTATGATATCTGTTTTATACCTAGATAAATAGGTCGGATACGTTAATATTATGATAGTAATTATTTTAAAAATATGTTATGTGGTATGTTATGAAATCTAAAAAATATGACTGGGCAAATTATGATAAATTTATTTTATATATATACATTCTCAGTATAGCTATAATCTGACCTAGCAAATGAAAATTATTCGTTGGCCCTGTTGACTTATAATCTATAAGAAACTAGTTTTGACACCACATCACCGATGATTAGAATAGTGGTATTTGGACACCGTACCATCGGTGATTAATAATAGTGTTGTTTTTGTTCTGGCACTGGGTTACATGGCCATAGCCTGATTTCTAATTTCTAATTTTTGTTTATGGTAGTTCTTATAAAAACTATAGTATATTTCAAAAGAAATATGCATTATTCGAGAAATGATTTATTTTTCAATCAATATTTTGCACTTTTAACTAAATTATTTGGCATGCTTTGACCCCACTTGAGGATATGTAGCTCATTATTATGTTTCTCTATTTTTCAAATTCGGATGCATGATTGCTTGGGACTTGGGAAGTGCGCTAGTTCGTTCGTAGATACTTTCAGTCATTGGAGTTTTAGTCAGTCTAGTTAGAGCATTTTCTTTGAGTTATATTAGTTAATAACACATGTTGACTTATATTGCTTTGGAATTATTGTAAGAATTATTTGGATAATTTATTGATCAAATAATTTTTTAGGAATTATTATTGCTTTGATATGATGTGCAGCCTTGCATATCTGTATGGTCCGCCATACAGGTATGCAACATCTATTCCGCTCTGGGTTTGGGGCGCGGCACCATGGTCTTGAAAATAATTCTGAATCGGTGCAACAATTCTTATGCTTCATGTATTCTCAAAGAGAATTTGTAGATGCTGATGATAACTATTCAGCATATTGTGAAAATTTTTGCAGCCAACATAAACGCAGATGCAGGTTTGAAGACAGGCCTTGTTTTCATCAATTAAAAATCTAAGAGCTCATGGTTGAGTTGGTCTCAAAGGCAGTGGCTTGCTCGCTAAATATGGGAAGAGAGAGCCATGGCCTGTGGCTCGGAAGGTTGGTTTAATGGTTAACCACAATATCTTTATGAGACGTGAGTGGGTTAATCATGGAATGTTTGTTAATATTTGGGATCGTTAGGGCCTAGTGTTTGTCCACGTGGATCACCATCTAATTTCTGATTGGTCCTAGCTAGAGTTTCAAGTTAAGCTTCTTACCCAATCTAGAAGGGATGTTCTGAATCCTAGAAGGCAATCTTGAAACCAAGGCCCCCAGGCCTTCCTCCAAAGATTACATTTTGATAGGCCTCTTCTCACCTTGCAACCGCAAATCTCTAACAAAACCTCTCTCATACCGTAAACTTTTGGCGCCCAGCCCGTGCACTAACTACTTCTTCCCCCTTTGCCCTCTACTTTAGAGGCTAGGAGTAAAATTTTCTGCGTTTTATTTGGTTGGGGTGTGTCCACTTGATGATTCCTAAAAATTATTTGTCTAAAAAAACAATTATAGGTGCAAAAAAAATTTATCATATTTAGTTGGTAAAAAAATTACTTTAAAAAATAGTACTGAAAAAAATTACTATGTTTGATTAGAAATAATCTTATATAGAAATATTGTCAAATTTCCAACAATACTTTTAAATAAATAATTCAAGTAATAACATTTTTTCTCAGTCCACTTATTAATTATTTGTGGCCTATTTACATAAACACTATTAATATTGGATATTTCAAATATTGAAATATATTTATAAAATTTAGTAAATATTTTAAAATTAATTATGCATATATTAGAAAATATATTCCTTATTACAAATAAAATTTATTTGTAATACAAATAATATATTTTTATTAACAAATCCTATGTTAGAGTTTTTTTGATAACTAATAAATATTTGTTAATCATTTACCTGTAATTAAAATTTATTAATTAATTATTGATATATTAAATCATTGACATTTATAATTATCATTAATCAATATGTTAGGATATTTATAATATATTTTTGTTGAAGGCTTTTGAGAACCAAAATATAAGAGTGCTGTAGTAAAGGCTAAGAGGCTGACCATTGCTACTTCAAAAAATAGAATTTAGTCTCAAGATCCTGCCAGATGTTTTAGATGCGAGAGCCCTATTATCAACGAGAATGTACATGGCTCCAAGTGTAAACCGTTTCGCATGCTCATGTGGGAGGGGGGCATATGGGAAGTCACTGCAGCTTCCCTTATTTTATCATTTCGGTCTTTGTTTCGAGTCCCTATTTTATCTTCGACTGCTCTTTAATTAGCTACGTTATTGTCGATTATGCCATCACAAGCTTGAAATATAATATTATCAATTATCCTATCACGGATGGAAAACATGACTATGGTTAATCTAAAGTTGAAATAATTTGATATATATCATATGCACTCTTGAAATGAACGGATGGGTGAGGGCATTGGATTAGCTATGTTAATAAAGTTTGCCTATTATCGGCACAATTGATTGCCCTATCATGTGCAAGAAATGTGACACTATTTATTGCCCCATCGTGAGCAAGAAAGATGAAGGTATCGATTGCTTCGTCATGGATGAGAAACATGATATTTTTGGTTGCCCCATTACAAGAGAACGTGATCGTTACCTGTCTAAAGTCAGAAATAACTTAAATTACTTATGGTCTACTCTTGAGATATTGGTCGAATTCGCGTCTTATGTTATGATATGATTATAAATTGTTTATGATGACCTACTAATTAAAAAAAAAACATTTATTGTCTACAAAGTAGTGAGAATAAAATTCAAGTTCTGGATGGTTGGCATGTGTATTTCATGATAATAATGGATTAATATTATTCTAATAACTATATTTGTTATGGAATGTTTGTTGTTGGTCATCAATTTATTTGTTCATTTATTTATATTGATGTTTGCATTTGTTTGAGGATTCTTATTGAGTTATTGCCTCATGCCAGTTTTTATCTTTCTTTTCATAGCCACATGATTCTTAATACTTGGTTGAGATTTGCGGTCTACTTTATTACTGAGAGGTGGAACGAATTTACAAGATCTTCAATACCATTGGATGTTTGGACATTGTAGTTGGACTATTTTTTGTTAAAATAATGGGCTTTAATTTTATTCTCGGAAGTGGTGATTTCATTTGTGTTTTGTTCATTCAATAAACGTTACATATTTCTTAGAGTTTTATGCCATACAAAGTGCAGCAGTGTCACATGAGTGAGTACAACCATGTAATATGGCAAGGCAATTGTTGCTTAACTTCTAAAAGGCCATCAGGCAAGCTTCCTTTCTAAAGTACTCTTAGGCTAGTCTCAAATGATCCTTTTCCTCATCTTTTCTCTAATTTACTTACCCTTGTCTGATCGCATCAGAAACTGAACACTGGACAAATTATCACAAAACCTTAGTCATTTGGGCCCAGAGCCAGAAGCTCTTCTGCCATCAAGTGCTGAAGAGATAGCCTTCCACTCCCTTGCTCTGTTTCTTCACAGCCACTGTCCAACAGTCGGCTTTCTTATAACACTGCTCCACAAAATCCTCGCTGCTGCTTCTAAACATGCTACAATCCGCAGCAAAAGATATCAAGTAAGAGGAAACAGTTGAACTGGCAATGCCATGCTTCAATTCACTCAACACCACCTTCGACAAATCTCCAATGGAAGTTTAATTCATTAAGGATTACTATAGCTTTATGCAGCTCTCTCTCTCTCTCTCTGTGTGTGTGTCTGTCTCTGCGTGCGTTTGTGCGAATTTAGCGGGACAAGTCTCATTTTTCTTACTTCAGCACTAAATAGAAGCATCCGGTTTCTGAAGATCGTGGCCAGCTTGGGTCCATGAGTCTCACGTGCTTCCACCTCCACCTGACAATCATTGTTTATAAGGATTCGAAACAACAAAATTAGCAAAATCAAAGAATGAAGGGGCCTGTATTAGCAAAATCAGTTTGTTCACGTTTATTTACATAAACAGTGAGGGCCCGGTCCATTGACCGGCCCGTTCACGGTTGGGCCAGTGGGCCGGCCCAAAGAGGCCTCAAACAGGTTTACGCTAATTTCTTAAATCTGTTGAATGTTTTATGCAACTAGTTTTGGAGATTCAACCACAAATGCTTGTTGATTGTCAAAGACGACCTCAAACAGGAAGAGGCAGCCAAGGTGGGTGATGGTGGAGATCAATGACAACTCAATATTCAAAAAAAGCTGTGCAACATGCTTCGAGTAGAATTAAAGTTGGCAATGATGTCAATGGCCCAAGCCCAGATAAAACTGCAAGTAGGGTCCATCGGTGCAAGAAACTGATGCTGCAAACAGTCAAACAAAAACAATGGGGAGCTGCTATATGCCAGAAAGAGTTTCCAATATGTTGGCTTCTGAAATACGTGAAGTACGACCCTTCTATGTCTTAAATTCTGTTAACCAATCAGGTGTCAATTGTCTGCATATTTCAGAGATGAGGGATTGCTTTCATTCAAGATCTGAGTGGTGGAGATGATCAGGCAGTCCACTGTGTTTGCTTTAAGTTGGAAGTGCACTCGACAGACCTGGTTTCAAAACCAGGTGACCTTGGAAAGCAGGATGGGACAGTTCAGCAGCCATTGGGTATTGCACTGTGTATTTATTTTTCATATTTCTTACATCCCTTGGCAGTTCAGTAAATGAAAATTAATTTCTTGCAGGATCCGACTTCACCAGGAAGCGTTCTGATCTCCGTTTGAATAATGAAACTAAGCTTAAAATAGTCAATCAAGATAGAGTTGCATCGGCTCACAGCTCAGCAGTGAAAGGTAGGTGCTCATTGTTCCTGTTTTGGTGCTTTTTTCACCGACTCATGGAGTCCTTCCACTTTCGCCATGCCCAGCAATGCGAGTACTCACTGCAACTTTAAAAGGGAACTTGTAGATGCTGATGATAACTATTCATCATATTGTGAAAATTTTTAAAGCCAACTTAAACGCAGATGCAGGTTTGAAGTCAGGCCTTGTTTCCAAAATCTGAGAGCTCACGGTTGAGTTGGTCTTTGTAACCAAAGTTGTGTCCCAACTTACCCCTGTAACAATAATTATTTGGGATAGCTGCAGAATTTTCATGTAACATATGCAAACATAAACAGCAAAAGAAAATACGGTGCATGCCTCATTCTTTGTTAAAAGTAACTTCAGCTTTACAAGAGAATTTATCCTGACACTTCTTTATTTAAAATTCGAGTCTTGTGATATTGTACATAGTATCATCATTTAATTTGGTCATTTCATTTTAAAAAAACAAATCCATAAGGCTATAGTTGTTGAGAATGTCCTCTTTCATGTTTTTGCCCACATTTTTTATTTTTTTATTTTTTGCTCTATATCATGTCATTCAGGCTACTAGAATTGACCTTCTATTACCAGTATATTTTCTCTTTGGAACTGTTGCTTGCCTTCAGGAGTTGTACAGAATATCATTTCGACAGTTTACATTTATATGGTGAGTCTGAGACTAATTTCTTCTTTATGGCGGCTATGTATTTCATTGGGATATGGGCATTGCCGTGGGATTGAGAGCTCAAAGGCTGTGGCTTGCCCGCTAAAGATGGGTAGAGAGAGCCATGGCTTGCGGCTCGGAAGCTTGGTTAAATGGTTAACCACAATATCTTTATCAGACGTTGAGTGGGCTAATTATGAAAAGAGTGTTAATATTTGGGATCGTTAGGGCCTAGTGTTTGTCCACGTGGATCACCATCTAATTTCTGATTGGTCCTAGCTAGAGTTTCAAGTTAAGCTTCTTTCCCGATCTAGAAGGGATGTTCCGAATCCTAGCAGGCAATCTTGAAAATTAGGCCCCAAGGCTTCCTCCAAAAATTATTTTCTTCTGATTTGGTAGGATGTACCCATGTTAGAGCTATATAAATTGCCGTTTTCACTATAAAAAAAACTACATTTTGATAGGTCTTTTCTCACCGTCCTACCGCAAATCTCTAACAAAACCTCTCTCATAGTGTAAACTTTTGGCGCCAAGCCTGTGCCCTAACTACTTCCCCTTTCCCCTCTACTTGTGAGGCCACGAGTAGAATTTTCTACGAGTTTGTTGGTCGGGATATATCATATTATAGGATAATTTGATAATTTCTAAAAATTATTTATCTGAAAAAGTAGTTACAAAAAAAAATATTTTATCATATTGGGTTGGTAGAAAAATTACTTTCAAAATTAGTACTAAAAAAAATTACTATGTTTGGTTCAAGGTAACCTTATATAGAAATATTGTTAAATTTTCAATAATACCTTTAAATAAATCATTCAAGTAATAATTTTTTTTCAGTCCATTCATTTATTATTTATGGCCCACTTACATAAATACGGTTAACATTGGATATTTAGAATATTGAAATATATTTACACGATTTAGTAAATATTTTTAAATTAATTATGCATATATTAGAAAATATATTTCTTATTAGAAATAAATTTTATTTGTACTATAAAGAATATATTATTATTAATAAATCCTATGTTAGATTTTTTTGATAACTAATAAATATTTGTTAATCATTTACCAGTAATTAATATTTATTAATTAATATATTAAATAATGAATATTTATAATTATTATTAATCAATATGTTAACATATAATATATTTTCGTTGAAGGCTTTTGATAAGCGCCCCCATGTTTTCATTTTCTCTGCGCAAAAAATAAACAAAAAATTTAGAAAGTTGGCATGCAAGTCGATTTCCTCCAAGCAGCGTCGCAGCCACGGTCCGCTTTCCTTCTCACTGAGCCCAGATAGGACTAGAGAAAGGCACGACATGCAGTACCTTGGTGCTTTGGAGAATTGGAGCTCATACATTTTTTTTATGCTTTGGAGCTAGTACCATTGATTTCATTGATGTTTGTTCATTCAATAAACCCCGCATATTTCTTAGAGTTTTACCTCATACAAAGTGCAGCCATGTCACATGCTAACCAAAGTTGTGCATTTGAGATGCTATGGAGTCAGTTTCTAGGATTCGTAGGGTCTGCAACTTCACTTAATCGCGAGTGATTGGTTTGAGTAAAAAATCTTACCAATTAATTTAAAATAACCTTGTCAAATTAGCATATGCAGTTTGCATAAATTTGAAGGAATGGAATAGAGAAATCTATGTCAAATGCACCTATAATGGTATTCAATTGTTGGAAACAGAATTTCTAAAAATTGGTTAACAGATAGTATTTATATAAAGTTTCTATTTCTTTTCTGTTTTAAAGCTTAGCAAAGATATAAATATCATCTGATCATAGAGATTCAATGAAAAAGAGGAAAAAATAAAATTTTTATTTTTTTAACAATTTGGGGAATGGAAGTAAAAGTTCCTTTTGGTTCTCTCCGAAAATGACCTTCTTTTTTGAGCCTATTTATAAAGAACTCCAAAGTAAAAGAAGAACTTAGTTTTCTCATGTATCTTCTATTGAAATGTCATAGATCCTTTTTAACAAGCCATTGGCAATAAGTATCATTGAGAAAAATGAACTTTATGTTGAGATCTTTTTGAAGCTGTGTGGAGCTTTGCTCTTGCTTTTCTTGGAAAAAAAAAAGAAAAGAGAAACATGAACTTTATGAGAGGTTGAGATACAGTTCAGTGAATATGCTAATATTGAATCGAGGAATGTACGAAGCTATTGTTTTAAGGATGCTACCGAAGAAACAGCAGGAAAGAAGATTGCATCAGAATATTTGCAAGTTGAAGTAGAAGTTCACATGTCAAAAGCATTATTAAATACGTTACAGAAAATTAATAATTCCATCAAATCTAAAGAAACATATGATGTGGAAATGAAAAATAAAAAACTAATACAACTAAGAGTTCCATGGTTCCATAAGAAATAGCTAGAAATGTTGCCTTGTGTATATTAAAGAAAGCCAAAGAACCTTATTGACTAAATCATCACTTCAGTAAACGCCAATTAAAGTAATCACCCTGCAAGACAAGAAACACCACAGTTGTTACTTACTTAGATGGAAATGATAAAGTTATTCGTTGATTCTTTTTTAGATAGTTCATAAAGCATGCGCAACTTTTGGCACAGTGGAAATTTAGCAAATAAATAAAAACCCAGCCTTTTAGAAGGAATTAAAAATAAATTCCTTGATGCATTGAATGAAGAAAAAACTCAAAACTACCGAGGACCAAGATTCTTTCAATGATATTCATCTTTACCCACATTGTGGATTCTAAATGAAGGGTGCATTTAGATTTACTAAGGTACCGACAATATATTAGTAGTTGGCATTAAAATTGAAATTGCAAAGTTATCTATAATTTGTTAAGGAAGAGTGGTGCCAGATTCTTTGCAATCATTTAACCGGAACTGTCTACATTGAATAGAATATTTCAAATTTTTGATTTTCTCTACCAATGAATTCAATTTTTTTAACAAATCTAGGTAGATAAAGTCATGATTGGAGCTTTAAAAAATGAAAGCGACGAGAGAATTAGTGCATGTTGCTGTGTCATTTATGTAAGCAGAAGAAACATAGTAATGACAATCAATTGTTGGATTGGTGGCTTACCACCTTTTGACTAAATAAAAGAGATCACGTTAAAGGAGTCATAGTATCACAGCGACCGTAATAACAATCATTTTTCCCTAATGTTTAGAGTACATATTCTGAGTTTTTCAATGTTTACTTTCTACTTTTTCTAACTGTTCTTGGCCGGTCCGAGGTTTATGAATGGTGTTATCAGTGTCTTAATGCATGAGGTGTTGTAAGAGGTGGATGGAGTTATCACATCCTGTCATCCAACTATTTGTATTTTACAAAAAACAACTAAAAATAGTGAAGATCAATCTCCAGTAAGGTTAGAAGTACTTGGTTGAGTTCAATGCTCTGTTTTCTTAAGCTAGATAAGGGAAGAAATTTTAGAATAAGAATTTTAGCAATTAGAACGTTCGAAGATTAGAGAGAAATAAATTAGAATATTCCGCATGATATTATGTCAAACATGTAGCGTGCTACAATTACAAGCTTTAAGCGTATTCAATCATGCAAGAAATTTATTTCGTTAGTAGGATCTCATGGGATGCAAATAAAAGAGGAAATAGAGGAGAGAGGGAACGACTTACAGGTACTGGTGATATTATATCATGGTCACTCATCTTCGAAAATAATGGAGGGGATGTGTCGGACCTTACATCTGACCCTGTCATTGAACTCACGGGGCATGAGATTCAACTTCAGTTCTCGAAGTGTGGTCACATGCTGCAATCCCTCAGGAAGCATCTTCAACTTTTTGCAGTTCCAAATAGTTAAGTGGGTAAGGCTGAGCATCGCCCCAGCCTCCACTCTCCATTCCTCTAAATTGGGGAGACTTTCTAATATCAAGTGTTGCAGTCGAGGAAAGCCACCTGCAGAACACAACATGCTCTTCCCTACGAATGCATTTATTTCCACTTCAAGAAAACTGAGGCTCGGAAGCTTCTCCAGCACCGGCATTGGGTCTTGCTTCAATTGGGTTATGCTTAATTTGAGCTTGGTAAGGTTTGGTAGGAATTGACTGCAGTCTGGGAGCTGCTCCTGTTGTTCGAGTACCAACTTTCCATCCAGCTTCAATGAACGGAGCTGGTGCAGGTTTGGTGCCCGAGCAAAAAGGACGTCCCCAGGGATTGGAGAAAATTTCAGATTCCAGGAGAGGAGACTGCCCATTTTCTCGAGTGCTTTTCTGAGTGATTCTCCATAAGTTCTACAACATGCTTTGTAAATCGCCTCCCTAGTAAAGCCTGGTGTAGTAACCCATTTTTTGATGAATCTTATGCCTAGTAAACGGACCATATCCATAGCATCCAGACCAAATTCAAACTTCTCGATTTGCAGAGTCTGCAAGTTCTTGTGATCACCACTTATCGGTGCACTTAGAAACATATTTATATTAATATAGACATGCCTCAGCGTCCGGATTTTCCAAAATGATTTCGGAATCCATAAAATTTGGGTCTCTCTCACATCCATAGTCTGCAGATTCAGGAGATGTCGGATGGAGGATGGCAGTCTTGTCAAACCAGTTCCTCTCAATCCCAGGTATTGTAGATGAATCATGCTGCCGATCTGTTTCGGTAACTCCTCAAGATCTCTTGCGCCCTCCAGATCCAGCACCCTTAATAAGTTTAACCCATTCAAAAATCTTCCCTCATTAGTCAAAATTAAACTGAAGCCCAGCAAAGTCCGGAGTTGCCGTGAGAAAACAACAGCCTCCTCATTTATACGATAGAAAGCTGCACGATGACTTGATATACTATCAGATACTGCCATGTTGTCACTGCTGCAAACTTGAAGAAATTCATCCTTTTTGGCTTCTTCAAGGCCAAAGTCACGCAACAGATCATGGATGCGTATGTGGCTAACCCGCCCACGAGCCTTGCTTCTCCGGACAACTTGGATCATGCACCTCTGCACCAACTCATCCAACCAATCCCATGCGGTGTCTTCCATTGTCTGTCGCTTCTCTTGCAGCATGAAACCTTCGGCGACCCACAACCTAACTAATTTGGAAACAGAGATAATAGAGTCCGCTGGAAACGCAGCAATGTATAGAAAACATGGTTTTAACCGAGACGGCAAGTCATGGTAACTTAAACCCAATATTTGGTGGCAAGTCTGAGCTACTCTCGACCACTCATGGTAGCTGCGATCTTCCTTTGACAGAAGGGCCCCTAACACCACCAGTGCAAGAGGAAGTCCACCACACTTCTTTGCAAGCTTCTGGGCCAATGCCTCCAAATCAGTTGGGACATCTTGTTTTGGTGGAAATGCCTTCCTACGGAAGAGATTCCAGCTCTCCGTGTCGTCTAAAAGGTGCAGTTCATGTGGAGGAATCCATGGCTCGGCATGTCTTGCAACCTCAATGTTACGTGTAGTAAGCAGTATTCTGCTACCGTTGTTTCCATTAGGAAAGAATGGATGCATTTCTCTCCAAACATCAACACTCCATACATCATCCATCACGACCAAATACTTGCCGTCTCTTAGGAAATCACAGAGCTTCTCTCTCACTTCTTTTTCACCCATCTGCTCTAAGTCTTCTTTCTTCTTTTTGATTCTCATTACTTTTTCCATGATGTCCTTGACGAGCTCAATACCTCGGTAGCTCTGAGAAACTGAAACCCAAGCAAAGGTATCGAAATGTTTTGTAATTTCTTTATACACTTTTCTTGCCAGGGTGGTCTTGCCTAGCCCACCCATACCCACTATAGAAATTACACGTCGTGCTTTCTCATTCCCATCAAGCAATCGACTCACTAATTCTTTCTGATCATTCTCGAAGCCTATAACATCAATGTCATCATCATCAGAGCGAGGAGAGGATTCTCTGAGTGATTGCCAACTTTCATCTACGGCACTACTTTCGCCTACTGCACTACTTTCACCTAGATTAGCAATGCGATATGCGGCTCTGCTCTCAGTGATACCATCGATCTTCTTCACTATTTTTCCGATTTCAGAACCAATTTTATGTAGGGTAATCAATTCACAAGGTTTGTGAGAGTACCTTGAAATGGAGCCCATGAAGCCTCTCCTTTGGTGTCGCCTCTCGCCCATGTACTTGATGCTGCCTATGACGTCTTCTATTTCATATGCTACACCTCTCATCTGCCTTATCCAGCTCTCCATTCTTGCATCTCCTCTCTTCCTTCTGGAGTCTGCATCTTCGAGGAAACCTTGCAGTAGCTGGAGTTGTGTTTTCACCCATTCGATCCGATCACGCACACCACGCACGAAAGCAGCTTCTTGTACGAGGAGGTCGGCAAGCTGAGACATGACATTGGAAACCACAGACTCAGCCATCTCTCCTTCCCTCTCTCTTACTCACAGGAATAAGGTTCCAGACAATACGGTCAAATGGAGGAGCCAAGAGGAAGAGGAAGAGGCCTTAATCTCTCCGGAGCAAGAGCTGATGCTTTCCGTCATCAAACATAATAATAAAAAAAATCTGGTGCTTTCCTTGAGCAATGGCCATGGAATTTTCCTTTTTTGAGGCAAGCATGCAGGAAGTGAGAAACCTTCCCCAAAATTTATTAATTAAAATTCAACTTCAGGACAGCATCTCAACTTTGGGAACAACATCTCACCTTTGGGACAGCCTCTCACCTTGGGGATAAAGTTCACCAGAAGTGCCTTAGCAAGGGGGGCTTCCAAAGATAAATCTTTCAAGAAAGAGGATTCCATTTCCATGGCTCGCAATAGCTAGCCATGGAATCCTAAGATTTAACTTTGGAAGCCCTCCTTGCCAAGGAACTGCAGACGAACTTCATCCCAAAGTTTAAGATGCTGTTCCGAAGTTGTCACGAACTCGTATACAAGAAGAAACACGGCATGAGGCCCAGCCTACGTCAGATACACCAAGCCTATGATACACTTTATCCCCAGTTGTCATCCTCCTCCTCGAATCATAGTTTGTCTGCAGTCCGAGCATACATTAGATAGGATGCGGAATGGCAGATTCAAAAGAGAAAATCAATTGTAAGAGCAATTTGAATGCCGTTTTCTACCAAAAAAAAAAGAAAAAAAAAAGAGAAAATCAATAGCAAGAACATTTCTTCTAACTTTTTATTCTTTTTCCCACGAAAGAATAACATTTAGATACCATAAGCAAGTGATGATGATCGTCATCATTTGCTCATAGATACTATAAGCAAATTGGATAAATGCAAATGACTTCTTTAGGATTAATGGAAAAAGCTTGAATCGAACTCTACCCCATCAAATTGGTGTAAGAAATTTCGGTTAGTCGGAATGGGAGAGCAGTTGCAGAATTATTTTGAGCGGCCAAAAAACTTACTTAACGGTTGCACGGAGTAAATGGCTCAGCCTTTGGGCGGAAGCCGCTTTCAGATTCACAGAAATCTGAACCCAGTGGACTTTACTACGAGTTGCATCAAGGATTTAAGATTTTCATTGAAAGCTTGTAACTATTATTTTATATTTAGAGCACGTTTTTTAGAAGGCATGGAATTTACCCCAAAATCCGTCTTTTATGAATAAATATTATCCAAGCAAAACTTAAATATACAAAAATAGTTTACTCATATCCTTGTTTTTCTTTTTCTGCCTTTCTTCTTTCGTGGGAAAAAAATAATTTTTTTGCCTTATGTCAGCAAAAAATTAGAGCATGTACTATATGCACCACTGTGGTTGTGCACACTATCAATGGCCGAGGTATGTTACAGTGGGCCAATAACTAGGGCGAATGCACGATAAATGGAGCCCATGCTAACGTGTTTTTTTTTTTTTTTTTTGCTTAAGAAAAGGGGTAGGGGGGAGGAAGGGACAGGCCCACCCCCGCGTAGCAGCCCCCACTGGGCCCCCGCCCCGCCAGGAAAATGTTCGATGCGGGCAGAAATGGCCGTGTGTTGGGCACCCCGACCGGTTTTACTCATACCCTCCCCACCCGTGGGCCCGGCTCAGCTACTCCTCTGAGCTCTGGCTCGAGTCCCACGTGTGAGTACGTCACACCCGGCACCACCCCGGCTACTAGCGGTTCAAGAGCGGTCCTATACCACAAGTCCAAGCAGTGGCCAAAGTAGTGAGCTCCGGTCCACAATTTAATCGTCGCCGCAACGATTCGAACTTGGGACCTTGTGGTTAGAATTGCTGCCCAGTACCACTAGGCTACCACCTTGGTGGCCATGCTAACGTGTTTCAGCGACCATTGGCGTGCACTTGCATGGCGTGTATGCAATGCACACGTGATGCTCTCCTTTTTTTTCTGAGAATTTTTTTTTTTCAAAAAAAAAAAGTTTTTGACCCACGACATGGTGCTTTTCCCTTTCTTTATGTTTTAAAACATCTTTTTACCTTCTCTCTACTTCATAGGGGTTGTATTTTTTTCGCGCAGAAGGATTCACCTTCTGAGGATCCACTGATGGATCGCCCACCACATATATATATCCATACTCCAAATGCCATCATTCATCTGCCTGCACAGATCTCAATGCAACCAGCATGTGATGCAGGGATGGATTGGAGTGAAGGAAGGTGAATTTTGTCTTTATCTTTTTTCCTGTTTGTGTTCAAACTCATCAATCTGATGTTCTGCTGTTGTTTGTGTAGAATATTAATAAAAATTATTTCCTGTATTCATGTATGATTATCTAGGTTTTCAGCTTTTGCTTAAATAGAGTTTGATGAGTTACAAAACATGCCGTAACTCTTAATTGCATAAGTAGCCATTGTTTTCCTAGGGGATCAGTAAAACTTGCATTTTGTATTGCATCAAAGTTGATCCTGTAAATTATCTTTTTAACTTTTGCTTAAGCAGTAGTGTATAATGAGCTGAATACGTGTCGCTGTTCGTTAGATTGGAGGTCATTAGCTAAATTCTGCGCAGGAAAAGTTACAGGTTGCAACATAGTTGGAAAAGCTTCTGCAATTGTAGAAAATAAACTAATTTATACCATTTTAGGTGTAAGCGCTTTTTGCTTGTCCCTTCCATCGCAATCTTTTGCCTTACAATTCCTAGCCTTTGCCTTTCTCTTAATAAATTGCATTTACTTGAAATACAATGACAAAATTTATTTTTATTGATTCATGTGTAATTTAATTGAGATATATTTCGAATTCTAGAATTTTTCCCCAGAAAAAGGCAAGAGAACGAACCGATTCATGAAATGATTTGTTTTGAGCTAATTTATAATTTGTTTATCGAAAGAAACAGATAACTATGAGTGAGTGCAACCATGTAAAACGGCAAGGCAATTGTTGTTTAACTTCTAAAAGGCTATCAGGCAAGCTTCTTTCTAAAGAATTCTCAGGCTAGTCTCAAATGTTCCTTTTCCTCACCTTTTCTCTAATTTACTTACCCTTGTCTGATCGCATCAGAAACTGAACACTGGACAAATTATCACAAAACCGTAGTTATTTAGGCCCAGAGCCAGAAGCTCTTCTGCCATCAAGTGCTGAAGAGATAGCCTTCCACTCGCTTGCTCTGTTTCTTCACAGCCCCTGTCCAACAGTTGGCTTTCTTAGAACGCCGCTCCACAAAATCCTCTCTGCTGCAAAAGATAGCAAAAGATATCAAGTAGGAGGAAACAGTTGAGGTCATTAGAGTTCATTAAGGATTACTTTAGCTTTATGCAGCTCTCTCTCTCTCTCTCTCTCTCTCTCTCTCTCTCTCTGCGAATTTAGTGGGACAGTCTCATTTTTCTTACCTTCAGAGTGGAGAGCACTAAAACAGAAGCATCCAGTTTCTGAAGCCAGCTTGGGTCCATGAATCTCACGTGCTTCCACCTCCAGCTGACAATGATTCTTTATAAGCAAAGATTCGAAACAACAAAATTAGCAAAAGCAAGGAATAATTGGGCCTGTATTAGCAAAATCTGTTTGTTGATTCCTCTTTAGGCATCAACTGATCAAAGAGAAATAGAACTAGTACCAATGGTTGAAGAAATATGCAAGGCATATCATCAGATTATACTGAGTATTAAGAGGATTTCTTGAGCATATGTAGTTTATAGAGTTCACTAGTAGGAACGTAATGAACATTTTCCACCACAGCTAAATTCTGCAAGTAAAAGGATATAACTGTATTTTGGAAGTACTTGGCATTCAAATTGGAATCCATGGCATTCATCTCTTCCATCAGTGACTCATAGAGACCTACAAAACTCCATAGGAAAAGTTTTCGCACCAGAATAAAATATCGTGGCTCAGGAACAATATCATTACATGAATCCATCAAAAACAGATATTTATTACATTTCTATAGCACCTATATATTCAAATCCTAAACTCCTTAACACCCATACACAATTTTAACACATTTTCAGATTTTTTAAAGGTTAAAATTTGGGAAGATTCTTAGAGTCTTTTAAAAGTCCCTAAAACAAGAAGTTTGAATTTTGGCCGGTTAGAAAATAAACTAGTTATGCCATAATCTATGTTTCTTATATGAAGTTCTCTATCGAGTAAATTTGTGTCAATATGATCATAGTTTGGCAAAAGTTGAATAAGGAAAGTTTGGATTTTTTATGTTTCACTGTCATTTCATTTTCTAAAAAAGGGCTTGGAGAAACTAGAATTTTTTAACTTGAAAATTGGTTTTTAAATAGAAAAAGAAATTGTTGAACATCAAATAACTCTCTTCTTCACTTTTTTTTTCTAGTTCTTCTTCTGCTTGCATTTCTTTCTCTTTCTTCCCTTGAAACTAAACCCAACAGCCTGTAATTTGTCCATAGGCTACAACAATAAGCAAGAACAAAAATGAAAGAATTCAGTCCAGAGAGAGATTTAGCTCTGTTTAACAGAGCACTTCAATCAAAAATTTAAAAAGAAAAAATCAAGACAGAGAGAGAGGGGCCAATTGTCTGGATCCTTGAGGTTGTTGATTTCAAAGAAGTCATAGGATCACAGCCAGCAGTAATGACATTGATCGTCACCGGTTGTTCCAAATACATACCCTGATTTTCTCCATTTTTGGTTTTTTCATTTCCGAAGTGTTCTTGGTCGACTCCTTCCTTTGTATTCATTAAATTTCTTTTGTGAACTGGATGACAGTTTTTCTCATATGGCAAAGAGAAAAGAAACAAATATTATGGCTCAGGAAGGTTATGTCAGACATAAATAATAACATGCTAAGATTTAGAATCACAAATAATACCGTATTCAAGTTTAAGAGATATACCTGCGGAAGACATATTGAATACGTTCCTTAATCACCTGAAATAATAGCGGCTGGATCTTTCCTTCCTTGCTCCTCACAAAAGATAGCCGTCAATGGGGCAAGCAATCAACCATATGGAGAGGAGAGGGGGACCTAGCCTATATATAGGAAACATAGAGGAGCCTTCCCATTAAAGGCTCCATAACCCTAATTGGGTTTCCTGGCCTACATACCAAAAGTACCACAATAAATAGGACTCAATCCTATACATCCAAGGTGCACCAAAGCCCATAAAACAAAATGATCACACATCATATTGGGCTTAACCATAGTACCATTCTGAGCCATACGTCTAACCCGTTTTATAAAACAAAATATGCAATCAGTGTAAGCCCATATTTTGAAATTATTCTAACATTCTCCCACTTGGGCGAACACGGATTGTCATATTAATTTAAAAACTTTGTTTTGAAAACGACTCTCGGGTTAGACTACAAAAGTGGCCACACATATAGCTCAAATGATAATCACTTTGGATACATGATCCGGTCCAACAAGAACATCAACATTGAGCATGGAAGTCGTTACACCATTTAATCGATGTAAGACCACTCCACAGCTACAAATGCTAACATCCTTATCGACATGGATTCCCATCCTCCAACCAATGTGGTAGTATGTAGTATGAAATTAGCACCAAAATGTGATCAAAGGTGTGCTAATTCATATCGGTCCTCATAAATGCTTCAAAAGAAGCCATATGTCTCAAAAGAGACTCACATCATGTCTTTATGCATTATATCTCGAGATCAAAATGATATCATAATAAAAGACATATGTGCAATGCATGCTCAAATATAATTATAATTTCTGTGCACAAAATACAGAATTATAAATAGGAAGATAAATATTTTTTTATAATTGGAAGAGGCTGTACCCGAAGCATATGGGTTGCCTACGTACCCTGTAAAGGGGATCAAGCCAAAACATAATTCTTTTACATAAATAACTCCCACTAACCAAAAATATCAAAGGTTTCCACAATGCCCATATTGGCAATATGTGTCTTAAAGACTTTCGGTATGAGTCCTTTAGTCAATGGGTCTACAATCATTGCCTCTGTATTTATATGCTCTATTTTGTCTGCCCTTCTTTAACTTTATCTCTGTCTATCAAGTACTTGATGTCTATATGCTTAGAGCCACCAGAACTCTTATTATTCTTTGAAAAGAACAACGCTGCGCTATTATCACAGTAGATGGTAATTAGTCTCGAGATGGAATCAACAACTTTCAGTTCCGAAATAAAATTCTTTAACTAAATGGCTTGAACTGTAGCTCCATAACATGCCGCAAATTCATCCAACATAGTAGAGGAAGCCACTAGAGTTTGCTTAATGCTTTTCCAAAAAATAGCACCACCAGCCATCATAAAAATATAACAAAAAGTTGACTTCAGATCATCTTGACATCTTGCAAAATCAGAATCCAAGTAGTCTACCACCTCAAGATGATCTGACGCTGAAAGGTAAGCATATAACCTTCAGTCCTTTTTTTCAAATATCTCATAACTTTCTTAGCTGCTTTCCAATGCTCTTATCCTGAATTCGATTGAAATCTACTAAGGACACTCACTGCATAGGCTATGTCTGCTAACAACGAGAAAGAACAACCAAATGGAAACAGCAACTAACTATGGCTCTTGGCCCAGATCTCGAAGAGTAAGATAAAGGCCTATTCATGCAAACTTGAGCATACATCAGGCTCCCTACAACACTTGCATACAGTATGTTCTTCAAAGATTTCCTTTCAAGTTTATTCTTTGGACATTGGGATTTGCTAAACTTATCCCCTTTTACAATAGGTACATCACTAAGTGCACACTTTTGCATATTGAAACTCTCTAGGATGCGTCGTATGTATGTCTTCTGTGAAAACCAAACAAGCTACGGTCTCTATCACACTGTATTTCAATTCCAAGTACAAAATAAGCTTCCCCAAGATCTTTCATTTCAAAATTAGCAGATAATATTTTCTTTGTCTCATGAAGTAACCTTAAGTCACTACTGGCAAGTAAAATATCATCCACGTACCAAATAAGAAAAATAAATTTTCTCCCACTGATCTTGAGATAAATGCATTGGTCCACTGTATTTTCAACAAAAACAAGAGAAGCACAACTTCATCAAATTTCAAATACTATTATCGGGATGCTTGCTTGAGCCCATATATGGATTTGTTCAACTTACACACCAAATTTTTCTTTTCCTCTACGACAAAACCTTCAGGTTGCCTCATGTAAACTTCTTCATAGAGATCTCCATTTAAAAACATTGTCTTAACATCCATTTAATGAAACTCCAAATTATAGTGTGCTACAAGTGCCATGATAATTCTAAAGAAATCCTTGGATGAAACCGGTGAAAAAGTCTCATTATAGTCAATGCCCTCTCGCTGAGTGAACCCTTTGGCAACCAGTCTAGCCTTTTGTCGTTCAACATCCCCTTTTGAGTCTAACTTGGATTTGTAAACCCATTTGCAACCTATGGCCTTAACATGTGGTGGAAGTACAACAAGTTCCCAAACTTTATTTCTCTTCATAGAAAGCATTTCATCTTCCATAGCATTCAGCCATTTATCTGAGTCAGGTCTTGTTAATGCTTCATTAAAAGAAACAGGATCAATATTGTTACGGGGGAACTTAGCCACCAT
Organism: Phoenix dactylifera; assembly: GCF_009389715.1. Lineage (NCBI taxonomy): Eukaryota > Viridiplantae > Streptophyta > Magnoliopsida > Arecales > Arecaceae > Phoenix > Phoenix dactylifera. Next base: position 72,286 of record NW_024068354.1, on the reverse strand, counting down.
GCCCCACGTGACCGGCACGCGCGCCCAGGAAGACTACGGCAGCCCCTTGATCCAGCAATCCGACCCCGAGTCGGACATCTTCGGCTCCGCAGCCCGACCCCAAGTCGGCTGCCCCTTGATCCAGCAATCCGACCCCGAGTCGGACATCTTCGGCTCCGCAGCCCGACCCCGAGTCGGCTGCCCCTTGATCCAGCAATCCGACCCCGAGTCGGACATCTTCGTCTCCGCAGCCCGACCCCGAGTCGGACATCTCTCGACAACGACAGGCTATTCCCCAGAGGCACGCCGCAGCCTCCTGCTCCACGATCCCCTGTAACAGCCGTACAAGGCGGAGCTCCACTACACCCTGTCATGGCCGTACCCAGCGCTGCCCCACGACGCCCTGTAACGGCCGTGTCAGTGGCAGCTCCATCGTGCCCCACGATGACGAACCCCCCTGAAAGACCCCCCAGCCTGGTATATATGCAGCTGGGGGGAGGAGGGGGGGTAAGCAAGAACTTCCAGTGCATTCTCTTACTTGCTACTATTATCTCTCCTTCTCCTCCAATCTCCTCTGACTTGATCGTCGGAGGGCCCCCACTGCCCCAGTGGTGGTGCGAGGCTTGCTTGCAGGTTTTCCGGTGGAAGGTGGAGCGCAATCAACACCAACCAAGGCAACTCAAACGGAACCCCGTTCACACCGCTGTGCCAATCGTTCTCGGTTTGGACCACCAGCAATAGTTGGCTTGCTTGCAGGTTTCCCGGTGGAAGGTGGAGCGCAATCAACACCAACCAAGGCAACTCAAACGGAACCCCGTTCACACCGCTGTGCCAATCATTCTCGGTTTGGACCACCAGCAACAGTTGGCGCTAGAGGAAGGGCCCGAATCTCAGAGCGATCGTAATGGCACGGCGAGGTGGTCGTGGAGCTTCCAATGCCTCCGGTGCGGGGCCTCTCGCGCCTCCGGCCGGGAGGCCGCTGCGTCTCCAACACATTCTCAGCAACACTCCCACCGCTCCACCTCCCATTCAGATGGTCGAAGCCGCTCAGTTCGACCAGTTAGCCCAGCAGGTTCGCACCCTCGCGGAGGCAGTGCAGAACCTGCAGGGTGTGATGTCTCGAGCGCCGCAGCGGGCCCAGGAGCCGCTGCTCCCTGAGCGCTCACCTGTCCTCCTCAACCCGCGCTCCTTCCTCTCCCATGGGGAGGAGCGCCGGCGCGAGGAAGATTCTCGAGCACGGTCCATTCTGCCGGGACCTTCCCATCGGAGCTGCGCGGGGTACGAGAGGCGGGCCCGGGCGCATTCCTAGACCCCCCAGTCCTCAAGGAACCCGCGCTCCAGTCGGTCCCCCTCTCGGTGCTCCTTGTCTCCCACCCATCGGTCGCGCTCCCTGGACCGGCGGGTGGACGATCTCCACCGACAACTCCAGGTCCTGAAGGGCCACTCCAAAGATTCTTTCGCCGACTTGGAGATCTCCTCCCAGCCGGCGCTTGCCTCGAGGATCCTGCGGACCCCGAATCCGCCGGGGTTTAAAATGCCGGCGATCGAGCCCTATGACGGGGCGGCGGACCCGCGGGATCACGTCGAGAGTTTCAGGACCCTTATGCTCCTCCACGGAGCATCAGATCCTCTCCTCTGCAAGGCCTTCCCGGCGACCCTCCGTGGCCCGGCAAGGGCGTGGTTCGCCGGCTTGGAGGCTAACTCAATCCAGTCCTTCGACCAGTTTACTCGCCTCTTCATCACCCATTTCGCCGTCAGTAGCCGGCGGCGACTGGTCTCCGACTCCCTCTTTGATGTCCGGCAAAACGAGGGAGAAAGCTTGCGGGATTATCTTATCCGCTTCAACAAGGCTACGCTGGAAGTCCGGAACCTGAGCCAGGAGGTGGCTCTTTCAGCCCTGAAGCGTGGCTTCCGAAAGGGCAGACTCACCTTCTCCCTGGACAAACGCCTGCCGCGGAGCTTCCCGGAGCCGTTGTCCCGGGCGAACCAGTATGCGGACGCCGAGGAGGCGGCCGCCCACCGGAGCAAGGAGGCCGCCGAGATCCCTCCAAAGCTCGGGAAGAAAAGGCGAAAAGAGGCACGCCAGAGGAGGAGCCCGACGCCTCTACGTCGGCGCAGAAGCCTGTCGCCGGCGAGGAACCACGGCGCCCTACGCCCTCGTTCTCCGCCCCGACGTTTCAACCGGTACACTCCTCTCCTGACTCCCCGGGCCCAGATCCTCATGGAAATCAAGGGGCGGGAGGACCTCCCGGTCCCGAGACAGATGAAGAAGATTCCCGGGAGGAGGCCCTCTCGGGCGTACTGTGAGTACCACCGGGACCACGGCCACGACACCGAAGACTGCTTCCAGCTTCGGGACGAGATCGAGGCTCTCATCCGCCGAGGGCGTCTCGGTCGATATGTGAACGACCGACGTCCCCCCGCAGACTCCCGTCCGGCCGACCCGGCCCCTCAGGAGCCTCGGGAGCAGAATCGACCCGTCGCGGGCGTGATCCACACTATCACTGGGGGCTGCCCCCGGTCCGAGAGGAACGCAGGGGGCTCGACTGAAGCGTCAGGGGCAGCCGTCGCAAAGAGGCAGAGGGTCGGTAATGTAATCACTTTTTGTGATGAAGATGTAAAGGGGGTTCAGACCCCCCGCGATGACGCCATGGTGATCTCCCTCACTATGGCAAACTATGATGTAAGGCGTGTTCTTGTGGATAGTGGAAGCTCAGCTGATATTTTGTTTTACGAGGCCTTCCAAAAGATGAGCTTGTCCAGACAATTGTTGCACAAAACATCCACCCCCCTCATAGGATTCACTGGTGACGCTATCTCGGCCGAAGGTGTCGTTGAGCTGCCTGTGACTGCGGGCGTTGCACCCGCAGAAGCCACGGTGCGGCTCGGGTTCTTGGTCGTCCGTGTTCCCTCGGCCTACAACGCTATCCTTGGACGACCCGGACTGAACGCCCTTCGCGCGGTGGTCTCTACGTACCACTTGCTCATGCGGTTCTCCGCGGCGGCCGGGATTGGAGAGGTCCGAGGTGACCAACCGACCGCAAGGCAATATTTCCTAGCAACTCTCAAAGGGAAGAAGCCCATAGAAGCCTTAAGCGTCGAGTCCCTCGACGCCAGAGACGAGGTGGCCTTGCGGCACGGGGAGCCGGCCGAGGGTGTGATCGAAGTTCCCCTCGAGGAAGGTCGCCCGGACAGGACGATCCGGGTCGGCGCCAATCTCGACCTGGGAGCTCGGGCCCGGTTGGTGGAATTCCTCCGAGCCAATGTCGATGTGTTTGCCTGGTCGGCGGCCGATGTACCTGGAATCGACCCGGAGGTCATTTCTCACGCCCTCAACGTCGACCCGACCCACCGACCGGTAAAACAGAAGAAGAGACACTGTGCCCCGGATCGGATCCGAGTGGTCGACCAGGAGGTAGACAAGCTCTTGGAGGCAGGATTCATAAGGGAGGTCAGCTACCCCGAATGGCTGGCAAATGTCGTACTTGTCCGGAAGGCGAGCGGAAAGTGGAGGATGTGCGTCGACTACACCGACCTGAACAAGGCATGCCCCAAGGATAGCTTTCCGCTTCCGCGGATAGACCAACTGGTCGACGCGACTTCCGGATATCAGCTGCTGTCTTTCATGGACGCCTTATCCGGCTACAACCAGATAATGATGGCTCCACAGGACGAGGAGAAAACTGCCTTTATAACAGACCGGGGGCTGTACTGTTACAAGGTAATGCCCTTCGGTCTGAAGAATGCTGGCGCCACTTACCAGCGCCTCGTCAACAAAATCTTCAAAGAACAAATCGGCCGGAACATGGAGGTGTACGTGGACGATATGCTCGTGAAGAGCCGCCATGCAGACCAGCACATCGCGGATCTGGAGGAGACTTTCGCCACCTTGCGGAAGTTTCACATGAAGCTGAACCCAGCGAAGTGCGCCTTTGGCGCTTCGGCCGGGAGGTTCCTCGGTTTCATTGTCAACCAGCGGAGGATCGAAGCCAACCCGGACAAAATCAAGGCCATCTAAGATATGTCCCCTCCGACCAAAGTAAAGGAGGTTCAGGAGCTCGTTGGGAGGGTCGCCGCGCTCGGACGATTTGTGGCAAAATCGGCCGAACGCTGCCAACCTTTCTTCAAGGTGTTGAAACGCCCGAAAGACTTCCTCTGGACGGCCGAATGTCAAGCAGCATTCGACCAGCTCAAGGAATACTTGGCGTCTCCTCCCCTGCTGTCCAAGCCGCAAGAAGGGGAGATGCTCTACCTCTATCTGGCGGTCTCCCCAACCGCAGTCAGTGCGGTACTGGTTCGGGAAGAGGCAAAGCTCCAGAAGCCTGTGTACTACATCAGCCGGGTCCTACGGGATGCCGAGACGCGGTATACGAAGGCTGAAAAGATCGCCTTCGCGCTGCTAACCGCGACCAGGAGGCTTCGCCCCTATTTCCAGGCCCATTCTGTCACCCTCTTGACCGATCAACCGCTGCGGCAGATCCTCAGCAATCCTGAGAATACGGGACGGCTGGTGAAGTGGGCAGTAGAACTTGGTGAGTTCGACATCCGCTACCAGCCCCGACCCGCCATCAAGGCCCAGGCGCTTGCGGATTTCCTCGCTGAGTGCACGGTGCAGGAGGCGGAACCTAGGTCGCCGGAAACACCCAGCCTCGACCTCCCGATTTGGACGCTTCACATCGATGGGTCGTCGAACCCCGAAGGTGGAGGGGCCGGGCTGGTCCTTACCAGTCCTGATGGAGTGATAGCCGAGTATGCCTTGAGGTTCGGATTTCCCGTGACCAACAACGAGGCGGAGTACGAGGCCCTAGTCACGGGACTCAAACTCACCAAGGAGCTCGGCATCCGGCGCCTGAAGGTCTTCACCGACTCCCAGCTGGTGGTCGGGCAGGTCCGTGGGGAGTTCGAAGCCCGGAACCCGACCATGCAGAATTACGTCCGGAAGGTGCAAGCACTCATTCCCGACCTCGGTAGTGTCGACATCCAGCAGGTCCCAAGAAGTGAAAATGCCAGGGCCGACAGGTTGTCCTGCTTAGTGGGCGCAGACGCGCACAACTTGTCGAGGGCGATCTACCTGGAGACCCTGGATGCCCCGAGCATCGGCGAGGCTGGAGCGGTGATGGCGATTGATCCGGAGCCGTCTTGGATGGACCCGCTTGTCGCCTACCTCGCCGAAGGGATCCTCCCTGAAGACGAAGATCAAGCTCGGCGACTTGTTATGAAGTCCGCCCACTACGTACTCTATGAAGGGAGGCTGTATCGGACCTCGTTCACCGCCCCCCTCTTAAAGTGCCTCCGCCCCTCGGAAGCGGCCTACGTCCTCGGCGAAGTCCACGAAGGCGTTTGCGGATCACACTTGGGGGCTAGGTCCTTGGCGCACAAGATCATGAGGCAAGGCTATTATTGGCCTACCTTGTTGGAGGACTCAAAGGATCATGTACGGAAATGCGACGCCTGCCAGCGCCACGCCAACGTCCAGAGAGTCCCTTCTGTCCCCTTGGCACCAATCACTGCACCCTGGCCCTTCGCCCAGTGGGGAATGGATATCCTCGGACCATTCCCCGTCGCTTCAGCTCAGCGGAAATTTTTGATTGTTGCAATCGACTACTTCACCAAGTGGGTGGAGGCAGAGCCGCTGGCCACTATCACGGAGGCGCAAGTCCGGAAGTTCATGAAGAAGAACATCATTGTCCGATTTGGGGTACCTCGGGTCCTCATCTCGGATAATGGCCGACAGTTCGACAACAAGCATTTCCGTGACTTCTGCGAGGAGTTCGGGATCGAGCATCGGTTCACATCTGTGTCGCATCCCCAAACCAACGGCGAGGCCGAGGTCATAAATCGGACAATCCTCCAAGGAATCAAAGCGCGAATCGGTCGGACGGGGCAAGCTTGGGTCGAAGAACTCGAGAATGTCCTTTGGGCGTATCGGACCACGCATCGGACCCCTACCGGGGAGACGCCTTTCAGCCTAACCTATGGCACGGAAGCCGTTGTCCCCGTGGAGCTCGGACTCCCCTCACCTCGGGTGGCCGCGCACCGACCCGAGGCCAATTCGGAGCAACTTCGAGGGAACCTGGATCTCTTGGAAGAAGCGAGGGAAATGGCGCAGGTTCGGATGGCGATGTATCAGCGGAGGGTGGCCCGATATTACAACTCCAAGGTCCGACCGAAGCTTTTCAGAATCGGAGATCTGGTGCTAAGGCGAGCTAAAGCATCTCAACCTGCGGAAGGTGGGAAGCTAGCGCCAAATTGGGAAGGCCCGTATAGGGTTCGCTGGGTAAACCGACCTGGCTCCTACCAGTTGGAGGCCCTAGATGGTCGAGAAATTCCAAGGAGCTGGAATTCCGCTAACCTGCGGATGTATTACCAGTAGAACGATAATGCCAGAAAGACAGTTCAAAAATGTATAACACTTTTCATTTCAATAATTTCTGGTTACAATGGCGTGCTCGTGTGATTACAAGGAATTCCCAGAGGGAAATTAGGGTGTAAAGAAAGTAAAGAAGAGGTGGAGACTCCGAGGAGCTGAAGATTTGGGATCCCGAAACCTCCATCCGAAGCGGCTGCAATCCCACCGGAAGTGGGTGCTTCCAACCGGAGGCGCCATCGACGTCTCACGAAAAAGACGAAGAGCCGGTGCGGATGAAGAAGAAGTGGATGAAGGAGAAGTCCACACTGCTCCTACCCAGAGGCGCCATCCACGCCTCACGAAAAAGACGAGGAGCCGCCGCAGAAGAAGCTCCCGCCGCCTCCAGGGGAACGCCACCTCCAAGGGATATTCCGGTCCTCCCCAGTGTTAGGGGAGAGAAGGGATACAAGGGAGAAGAGCATATGGAGGCGCGATCCCGGATCAAGCGTCTGGAGCGGAGCTCAATCGGGAGGCTGAACTTCAAGGAGGGGAGACGTGATCCCGGATGAAACGCCTAGAGCGGAGTTCCGCCGGGAAGAACCTCCTTGTTGATCCCAGATGAAACGGCTAGTTGGCGGAAGTCGCGAAGGGCGCGCCTCCCGTTCCTTCGGTAGGGGTCTCTCAACCATGCGCCGGAGAGGAGGCCCACGATCCATGGCAACCTGAACAGCTCCGGCTTGGCAGGCTCCATCGCACCTGCACCAATATTTATAGCCAAACTACGGCCCCCCGGTCGTTCCGATGCGGGTGGCTCCAATAAATGCGGGCGCATTGAATCCGGAGCCGATCCGGCTCTCGAGGCGTATCTTCCCGCAATTTTCTAAGCGTTATTCTCCTTAATCGCATTCTTTGTGCAGGACACTCCGGGTGGCCTGTACCCCTAGGTCCACATATCTCCGCTCGCGCCCAGGCCGCATCCGCCTCGAAGAACGCGCGTATCGCAGCCGCTTAACTGACACTCCTCGCAAGCAGCAACTGGCGATCCGATTTCCCAGGTAACCCCTCAATTAGCATTTAATGCCCATCTGGTGTTCCCCAGGCGACGCTTGGAGAGGAGGAGAAACACGATCGCAGCTGGCCACGGAGAAATTCCGTCGGGCGGCAAGCGACAGGCGCGCGATCAGCGAGCGGAATTTCCCGAGGCTCGGCCCTCGGATGCCAGGCTAACCCGATGATCATCCCGGGAGCAGACTAGCCTGAAGCCCCGACCGGTCGCCTCGGCTTGCGCCAGCCTTGGCCGACCAACGAGCGGAATTTCCCGAGGCTCGGCCCTCGGATGCCAGGCTAACCCGATGATCATCCCGGGAGCAGACTAGCCTGAAGCCCCGACCGGTCGCCTCGGCTTGCGCCAGCCTTGGCCGACCAACGAGCGGAATTTCCCGAGGCTCGTCCCTCGGATGCCAGGCTAACCCGATGATCATCCCGGGAGCAGACTAGCCTGAAGCCCCGACCGGTCGCCTCGGCTTGCGCCAGCCTTGGCCGACCAACGAGCGGAATTTTCCGAGGCTCGGCCCTCGGATGCTAGGCTAACCCGATGATCATCCCGGGAGCAGACTAGCCTGAAGCCCCGACCGGTCGCCTCGGCTTGCGCCAGCCTTGGCCGACCAACGAGCGGAATTTCCTGAGGCCTGACAACCCTCGGATGCCAGGCTAACCCGATGATCATCCCGGGAGCAGACTAGCCTGAAGCCCCGACCGGTCGCCTCGGCTTGCGCCAGCCTTGGCCGACCAACGAGCGGAATTTCCCGAGGCTCGGCCCTCGGATGCCAGGCTAACCCGATGATCATCCCGGGAGCAGACTAGCCTGAAGCCCCGACCGGTCGCCTCGGCTTGCGCCAGCCTTGGCCGACCAACGAGCGGAATTTCCTGAGGCCTGACAACCCTCGGATGCCAGGCTAACCTGATGATCATCCCGGGAGCAGACTAGCCTGAAGCCCCGACCGGTCGCCTCGGCTTGCGCCAGCCTTGGCCGACCAACGAGCGGAATTTTTCGAGGCTCGGCCCTCGGATGCCAGGCTAACCCGATGATCATTCCGGGAGCAGACTAGCCTGAAGCCTCGACCGGTCGCCTCGGCTTGCGCCAGCCTTGGCCGACCAACAAGCGGAATTTTCCGAGGCTCGGCCCTCGGATGCCAGGCTAACCCGATGATCATCCCGGGAGCAGACTAGCCTGAAGCCCCGACCGGTCGCCTCGGCTTGCGCCAGCCTTGGCCGACCAACGAGCGGAATTTCCCGAGGCTCGGCCCTCGGATGCCAGGCTAACCCGATGATCATCCCGGGAGCAGACTAGCCTGAAGCCCCGACCGGTCGCCTCGGCTTGCGCCAGCCTTGGCCGACCAACGAGCGAAATTTTCTGAGGCTCGGCCCTCGGATGCCAGGCTAACCCGATGATCATCCCGGGAGCAGACTAGCCTGAAGCCCCGACCGGTCGCCTCGGCTTGCGCCAGCCTTGGCCGACCAACGAGCGGAATTTCCTGAGGCCTAACCCTCGGATGCCTGGCTTAGCGCCGGAAGAAGTTTCTGAGGCCTAACCCTCGGATGCCCGGCTTAGCGCCGGAAGAAGTTCCTGAGGCCTAACCCTCGGATGCCTGGCTTAGTGCCGGAAGAATTTCCTGAGGCCCAACCCTCGGATGCCTGGCTTAGCGCCAGATGAATTTTCTGAGGCCTAACCCTCGGATGCCTGGCTTAGCGCCGGAAGAAGTTCCTGAGGCCTAACCCTCGGATGCCCGGCTTAGCGCCGGAAGAATTTTCTGAGGCCTAACCCTCGGATGCCTGGCCTAGCGCCGGAAGAATTTTCTGAGGCCTAACCCTCGGATGCCCGGCTTAGCGCCGGAAGAAGTTCCTGAGGCCTAACCCTCGGATGCCTGGCTTAGCGCCGGAAGAATTTCCTGAGGCCTAACCCTCAGGTACCTGGCCTAGCGCCAGAAGAATTTCAAGAGTCGGGAGTCAGCGAGACGCTACCAAGAGTTAAAAAGAAGAAGGACGAAAGTGAAATGAAGAAACTCTATTTGCATTAACTTTCATTGTTTCAGGGCCGAGACCCATACAACTTGGCAAAACGCCAACACACAAAGAAAAGAACAAAAATACAGAAGGTCAGCTTGGAGGAACCCCCGGGTCGGGAACGCCGGGCACGTCCGCAGGGGGTAGGGAGGCGGTTGGAGAATCAGCAGGCAATGACGCCTCGGCGACGCCAGAGGACGCCTGGTTGCCAAAGGGTCGCTCGCGCCCCAAAGGCGAAGCGACGGAGGGGAGTCGAGAAGGGAGATCCCACTCAGGTCAATTTCGGGGTACTTAGCCGACACCCTTGCCAGGCCTTCCTCGAAGCCTAAGACAAAGGAGTCAGACCCCGCGTCCGACATGTCACGGACGAACTCGTCAGACTGACGATAGGCCTGTACCGCCTCCGACATATCACGGGTGAACTCGGCGGACTGACGATAAGCCTGTACCGCCTGACGCCCGATCTCCGCACTCTTCTCGGCCAGCGCCGCCTCTGCCCGCTCCATAATCTGAGCCTTCGCCTCCAAGACCTTCGCCACAATCCGGTCATCCGCCTCGGAGGAGACCCTCAGCAGATCAGCCTGAGCCTCCTTGTGCTTCGCCTCGGCAGCAATGCGAGCAGCCTCAGCCTCCTCCAGGCGCGAATGAAGCTCCTGGTCGCTCTCGCGGAACTCCTCCAAGGCCGACTCCAATTCGCCCAGCTTGGCTTCAAGAGACCGGGTTCGGTTGCGGGCGTTGTCGGCTGACCGCTGGGCCTTCTCCCACCTCTCCCGGTAGTCGGCAGCCTTCCGGGACTGCTTCTCGGCCCGCTCCTCCGCCTTCTTGATCTCGCCCTCGAGACCCGAGGCAACCTTGAGTTGCTCCTGAGCCTCCAACAGTTGCTTCTCGAGGGTGACGAAGCCGAGTGCCCGCTCTTCGGCCACCTGGAGCCTCGTCTCGAGGTCCCTGGTCGTCCTCCCCGCCGCAGCCTGACCTCCCTCCTCTACTGCCTTCAGTTGGCTCTCGGCCCTCGCCAAAAGCCTCGCCTGTTCCTCGTAGCACTCCTCCAGGCGGATCATGTACTGGGCGAGCTAAGAGATAAGAAAAACGAGGGCGTCAGGCGGGGATCAACAGAGCCTATAAATGATGAAAGCGACCAAAAGAACACTCACCGACATGAGACAGACGCAGCTGGCAGCCCCAACGTCAGGGACCCTCATCTCCCGGACCCGCCTGCGGTCCTTCTCCAGCAGCACCGTCTCGATGAGGTTTCGGGCGCCGGCGAAAGTGAAGGCCGACCCCGACTTCTTCCCGGAGTCGGACGGTGGTTCTGCAGCCTTACCCTTACCCATCGCTTGGGGAAGAGTCATGCTGACCATGCTCGGGGCGGGGACCGCCCCTGGAATTGACAGGGTCCCGCTCGGCCGGGGCCTCGACGCGTCCCTCCTCGTATCATCCGGAGCCGACCGAGTCGAAGGCTGGGCTGGGGACCGATCACGTCCGACCCGTCCATCTCGGGCGCGCCCGGGTGATGCCTCCGGAGAAACGGTAGTCTCGGCATCGGAGGGCCGACACAGCGTCAACTCCCGGTCCGCGCCCACGGCGTCCCCCTGATCGGTGGGTCCGGACCCGTTTGTCGGCGTCGGAGTCGCCGGCTGGCGGGACTTCTTCGCCGGTGGGGCCCCGCTCGGAGGAGCTCGTTTCTTCCTCCGGACTGCTTCCAGTAGGGACGTCCTACCAACAGCCGTTGCCTTGTCCGACCGCATGACGTCGTCGATCTCTGCAAAAAGGACGAGGTGGTCGGAGGTTGAGAAACTAAAGGAAAGAACGAGACGAAAGAGGAGAAAAGAGCTAAAAAAGAAATGGTGGCGGGCTCACGGTCAGCGGGGACCGAGCTCAGACCGACGTTCACCAAGGTATCCTCGGAAATAAGGCGAGCCACCGGGGGGAGCCGGCCCTCGGCAACCAACCCCTTCAAGACGGCGACGCCATCGGATTCCTCCCTCGACAACCTCGATAGGCCAATCGGGGACTTCATCGGCGTCTCCCAGGTTGTCCTGATTCCCCAAGAGGGATCTACGTCAATGAAAAAGAAACGGTCCTTCCAGCCGTGAATGGAGGAAGGAGCCTCCTTGACGAGGCCGCACCCTCGCCGCGCCGCAAAGCACCACCACCCTCTGTCCTGGGGGTGGCCGTTCAGGCCGTAGCATTCCCAAAAGACATTCAGGGTGGCGGGAACCTCGTGCATGCGGCAGAGAACCTGGAAGGCCGTCAGGGCGCGCCATGAGTTCGGCACCAGTTGCGTCGGCGCCACTCTTAAACCCCGAAGCACCTGCACAACTAAGTCCGAGGGGGGAAAGCGGAACCCGGCCTGAAGAATGCCCTCATTGATGGCAACCTTCCCTGGAGGAGGATGGGACATCCTCTCCTCAGGCCCCGGGAGCGTAACATTGCAGGCCTCGGAAAGGTGGTATCGAGCCACGAACCTATCTAGGTCTTCGACGACCAGCTCCGACTTAATGCGGTCTGCTCTCACTTCGCCCATCCCTAATGGCCAGTGAATCTACGGTCAGGACGGGGTCAAGAAGGAGGAAAGGACCGGAACGACTGGAGTACACTAATACAAAAGGAGAAAGTATGGAGAGCCTTAAATTGAAGAATGGGGCAACTCACCGGAAAAGAAGGAAGAACGGCTCCGAGAGCGTCAAAGGAGGAGCAAGCGAACAGTCCGACGACAATGACGGCAGCGTAAAGGAGAAACTCGAAGATGTCTGTAAAGAGAAAGGCGGACGGAGAAGGGCCCCCGGTTAAATAGGCGGAAAGGTGGGTGACGCCTCGGTGACGCCAGAGGACGCCTGGCTGCCGAAGGGTCGCTCGCGCCCCAAAGGCGAATCGACGCCATCAAGGAAGGATGTCCGCCGAAATCCTCAGACTGCCAGGTCAGCAACAACCGCCATACGCTATAAAGAAGGCGGGGAGCTCGAAGCGCGCGCGCCTCTCCGAGGGATGGCGGTGATCTCGAAGCATCACTCCCTTCACCCGTTCCCCTTCTGGTTCCGGGCTCGGAAGTGGGGGGCTACTGTTACGGGGGAACTTAGCCACCATGCCCCACGTGACCGGCACGCGCGCCCAGGAAGACTACGGCAGCCCCTTGATCCAGCAATTCGACCCCGAGTCGGACATCTTCGGCTCCGCAGCCCGACCCCGAGTCGGCTACCCCTTGATCCAGCAATCCGACCCCGAGTCGGACATCTTCGGCTCCGCAGCCCGACCCCGAGTCGGCTGCCCCTTGATCCAGCAATCCGACCCCGAGTCGGACATCTTCGGCTCCGCAGCCCGACCCCGAGTCGGCTGCCCCTTGATCCAGCAATCCGACCCCGAGTCGGACATCTTCGTCTCCGCAGCCCGACCCCAAGTCGGACATCTCTCGACAATGACAGGCTATTCCCCAGAGGCACGCCGCAGCCTCCTGCTCCACGATCTCCTGTAACAGCCGTACAAGGCGGAGCTCCACTACACCCTGTCATGGCCGTACCCAGCGCTGCCCCACGACGCCCTGTAACGGCCGTGTCAGTGGCAGCTCCATCGTGCCCCACGATGACGAACCCCCCTGAAAGACCCCCCAGCCTGGTATATATGCAGCTGGGGGGAGGAGGGGGGGGTAAGCAAGAACTTCCAGTGCATTCTCTTACTTGCTACTATTATCTCTCCTTCTCCTCCAATCTCCTCTGACTTGATCGTCGGAGGGCCCCCACTGCCCCAGTGGTGGTGCGAGGCTTGCTTGCAGGTTTCCCGGTGGAAGGTGGAGCGCAATCAACACCAACCAAGGCAACTCAAACGGAACCCCGTTCACACCGCTGTGCCAATCGTTCTCGGTTTGGACCACCAGCAACAGTTGGCTTGCTTGCAGGTTTCCCGGTGGAAGGTGGAGCGCAATCAACACCAACCAAGGCAACTCAAACGGAACCCCGTTCACACCGCTGTGCCAATCGTTCTCGGTTTGGACCACCAGCAACAAATATTATGCCCAATATTAAAATCACTCTCCAGTAAGTAGACAATATAGTCATTAGGCAAGGCAGACCTTCTTTTCCTTTGTGATCTCCTAACTTGTGGTTCAGAAAATGACTCTACTGGTGTTGGAGGAGGAACGTGAAGTTCTTCTTGATGCTCAGGTTCTTCATTAACTATTGTAATTGGCTGAGAAATAACTTTTTCTTGTACAACAGGAATCGGAACCACAACTTGATCCGGTTCAGCAAAAATTTTATTTAACACGGAGCTCTCACTATTACCAACATCATTTTCTAAAAATTTTGCTGTAATGGACTCAACAATTCTGGTGCCATGATTAGGACAATAGAACTTGTAGCCTTTTGATCTATCTGGATACCCAATGAAAAAATCAGGTGTGGATTTGGGGTCTAATTTCTTTTCATAAGGATTATAAATCCTAATCTCAGCTGGGCAGCCCCAAACTTTAAAATGGGCTAAACTGGGTTTACGACCTGTCCACAATTCAAAAGGAGTTTTCTCAATAGCTTTACTAGGAACCCTGTTCAGAATGTACATAATAGATTTCAATGCTTCACCCCATAAGAATTTTGGCAAATTTTGTTCTACTCATCATACTCCTGACCATATCCTTCAGAGTCCGATTACGCCTTTTAGAAAAACTATTTTGCTTAGGTATTCCTGGCATTGTGTATTGAGGAACTATCCCATATTCTTGTAAAAATCTCGCAAAATCACCCATGTTCTGATCGGACTCGTCATACTTACCATAGTATTCATCACAACGATCAGATTTTACAATTTTAATACTCTTCCCACATTGCTTTTCTATTTTCATTTTAAATATATCTTGAATTTTTTTTTTAAAGAGCGAGAGATTTATCATTAATCAAGTAAACATAATCATAACACGAGAAATCATTAATGAAGGTTATGATGTATTTATTCCTACATATAGTAGAAGGTAACAGTCTACTAATATTGGACTGAATAAGATCCAAAAGACAATCGCTCCTAGTGGATCCCTTTCTTATAGTTTTTGGTCAACTTTTTCCTTATGCAATCTATTGAAGTGTCAAAATCCAAAAAAAAAAATTCAGAGAGGGTAGAATCTCAACTTTCATCAATCTCTCCATTCGCTCTCTTGAAATGTGCCCTAAACGCTTATGCCATAATATAGAGGATGATTCACTAATTAAAGCCCTTTTCTTTCCAACTTTAGTAACACAAGAGATTTCATTAACTGGAGCCAAAATCAATTTGTATAAACCATCACACAAAATGCCATATCCAACCATACGAGAGTCATAAAATAGTTCAATCATTCCATTACTAAATTTAAAAGAAAATCCAGACTGATCAAGCTTTGACACAGAAATTAAATTCCGTCTCATCGTCGGTACAAAAAATATATTTTCCAAAATAAAAGAAAAACCAGACTCCAAGGATAACTTCACTGCTCCTATAAACTCAACTTTAACTTGAACTCCATTTCCAACGCATAGGTTCACTTCATTCTCACTTGGCCTCCGTCTCCTTATTAATCCCTGTAAGGAATTAGTGATATGAATACTTGCACCAGAGTCTATCCACCAAGAATTTAAAGGTACATCTATCAAATAAGACTCAAAACAAAACAAAACCAAGGAGATACCTGATGAAATCTTCTTCTTCTCCAACCAAGCCTTAAACTTAAAGCAATCCTTCTGCCAATGACCCTTCTTTTTACAGAATTTACATTTGTCATTCTTTTTCATAATTCCTTTAGGACCACCAGAAGTCTGCCCATCAGATCCTTTGTTCTGCTGATTGTACTGAGGTTTGTTGCCCTTATGGAACTTGCCCTTACGATTATGAGAAGACCTCTTGTTTTGAGAAGGCTAATGGGTCAGTTGCACAGTTTCAACAGTCTCACGACGTATTCTATACTCCTCTTGGGCACACACAGCAATCAAATCATTCAAATCCCATTTATCACGCTGGGCGTTATAAGCAACTTTAAGCTGATTAAACTGGCTAGGAAGGCTATTAAGAATATGATAGATAAGAAAAGGCTCTGCAATGGGAACTTTGAGGGCTTCCAATTTAGAACTTATGTGCAGCATTTTCATGATGTACTCCCTAACTCCACAAACACCATCATATTTCATATTCATAAATTTATCCATTAGGTCCCCAGTCTCAGCCTTATCGGACTCAACAAATCGCTGTCCTATAGCATCCAAAAATTCTTAGCATTGTCGTGGTCCGGTATAGCACCCATAATGGAATCAGATATGGAACGCTTGATAATCTTCAAACATAGCCTGTTAGCTCTTTCCCATTTGACATACTCAGCCTTATATTCGATAATGCTCTTATCTGTTGGTTTTGAAGGCTGCTCCTCTAAAGCAAAATCTAAATCCAAGAGATTTCAGTGCTATTTCTATGTCTCGTTTCCATCTCACATAATTATTTCCAGTCAAGATTTGAACGGCAGACAATTGGCTTGATAGGGAAGAGGCATTCAAGACTGCGGAAACAACATATTTTATTTAATATCATCCAAAAGTGATGCATGCAATCAATGGATGATAACATATCTATCTAATCAACTTGGGCTATTAATTAGATAGTCCGTAATCAACTTGAAAAAACATATAAGTCTAATTACGGTAAGAGCCTCGGTGCATCATTGTAGAGTCGCCTTTGGGCTAACAACACAACACGCTATAAGGTACTCTTAAAACATATCATGAAGCTAATTAACAAAATCACATCAGCTTTCGAAACACCATCACCTTTGGGCAGAAGAATGATTCTAGGCTAATGCAATCCCATTAATCACTTCATGTCATTTTTTTTCCAAATCATCATACACAATAACACCTTCGGGCAAGATATTGCATTCAATGATTTGGCAAAATGCAATGCTACCCTCCTTTTTTTTTTTAAGAAAATCAAATAAATATCAGTGAGTGTGCCACTTTGGTGACTACCACCCACTTCAATTTCAAAATATTCTCTTAATGGAAAAATAAGGATAGTCTTTATGCCCAACAAATTTTAATCACAAAATAATAGTTATGTGACAAAATCATAACCATTAAACATGCTATAATCATAATCAAAATCACATGTGATTTAAACAAAAAATGTTAATCACAAAATTCAAGGCATATATGACAGCAAGAAATGTCCAAAACAATTTAATAATTAATATGCATGAGGGCCTAATTCAAATTATTCAGTATTAAAAAAAAAAAATTAAATGGGCTACTAACTCTTAGCCCGGGTCCAAAATCCATTATGGTCCATTAAATAAAATTGGGCTGGTTTATAAAAGAGCCTAACCTACAACATGGACCCATTCTGGTCCATTAAAATGCCAAATGAAATAAACATGGGCTGACTAAATAAAAGGGCCCAACTTGCAATTATGGACCTATTCAGGTTAGGCTTAGTAGGACCAAGCCCAATCAGAAGGAAAAAGCCCTAAATCCCCTTTTTTTTTTTTTCTTTTTTTTTTGACCTTTCTTCTTCCTCTGGCCGCCGCTGTTCCCCTCCTTTTTTTTTTTTGTGTGTGGGAAGCAGCCCGTGGCTGCTACCCGTGGCTGTCCCATGGTGGCAGCCCGCGGCTGCCATCCATGGCCGCCACCCACGCCGGCCACTGCGAGCGGCCGGCGAGGCTCCCGGGCCACCGCGCGGCCGGCTGTGGGGTGGCCGGGAGAAAACCCCCGATTCCGCGAGGCCCCCACGGCCTGCGGCCGGCCGTGGGGTGGCCGGAAGAAAGCCCCCACGGCCTGCGGCCGGCCGTGGGGTGGCTTGGGACGCGCCCGCGGCCCGCAGCGGCGGCGGCGTCCGCCTGCTGTGGCGCCGTGGGGCGGCCGTCCGCCTCTCGGGGAGGCCGGACGCGAGTCCAGGGAGGCCTTGCCTCCCCTTCCCTTTTTTTTTTTTTTTTTTGATTCATGGAAGAAAAGCTTACGGGAAGGAAAGGGAAGAAGATGAACAGTGATTTTTTTTTTTTAAATCCGAAAATCATATATAATCATATTTCATTCAAATCTAAAATAAAATAAAACTAGATATTTAATTATCAATGGAAGATCGATTTATGCAGAAGATCCATTCACCAATGCATAAAATCTATAAATCCAGATAAAATAATAATTATATATGAAGGATTCTAATCCTAGCATGGAGGCTCTGATACCAATTGTCAGACATAAATAATAACATGCTAAGATTTAGAATCACAAATAATACCGTATTCAAGTTTAAGAGATATACCTGCGGAAGACATATTGAATACGTTCCTCAATCACCTGGAATAATAGCGGCTGGATCTTCCCTTCCTTGCTCCTCACAAAAGATAGCCGTCAATGGGGCAAGCTATCAACCATATGGAGAGGAGAGGGGGACCTAGCCTATATATAGGAAACATAGAGGAGCCTTCCCATTAAAGGCTCCATAACCCTAATTGGGTTTCCTGGCCTACATACCAAAAGTACCACAATAAATAGGACTCAATCCTATACATCCAAGGTGCACCAAAGCCCATAAAACAAAATGATCACACATCATATTGGGCTTAACCATAGTACCATTCTGAGCCATACGTCTAACCCGTTTTATAAAACAAAATATGCAATCAGTGTAAGCCCATATTTTGAAATTATTCTAACAGGTTAATGATACAGTCTCACCTTCCATCAAAAGCCTTTTGGCAGGCAGTAATGGTTAAATAGCAGTTACAAGAACTGCTTATGTCTGAAATTGGGTCTAAGAAATGCAGCCATGTTTTAAAACCCATTTTAGTGTCTGCCGCATGAACGCTATTCTTTCGAGATGTTTATGATAGGAACTCACATCAAAGCATTTGTTTCATCCAATCACAAGCCCACCAAATGAGCTATCACACGTGCAATTAATGTGATGCTGAATGGAAGCTTTAAACAAGGAAGACAACAAAGAACTTCTTCAGTTTTGTAGTTTTCTGTGACACTTGCCAGAGGAGCTGATAAAGCTAGCGTGTGCAGCATGATATTTTATATGTAATTTCCAGGTTTATTAATGGTCTTATCCGCGTTTTAGTGCATACGGATTGAGTTATTGCCCCTGTCATCAAACTGTTCTTATTTGACAAAAAACAACCAAAAATAGTAAAGATCAATCTCCGGGAAGATCAGCAGTACTTCATTGAGTTTAATGCTCTGTTTTCTTAAGCTAGAGAAGGGAAAGAATTTTTTTAGAATCAGTTTCTTAACTTCTGCATCAAAAGTTCTGCAAGTCAACCACAATTTCGGCACCTAGAATGTTCAAGGATCAGAAAGAAATAAAATGCCTTATTCACCATAATTGCATAGAATGCCATTTTGAGCTATTAAGATTTTATAAAGCTCTGCAAATCATAACACTCTGCATTGAAATATGTCAAACATGTGAATTGCTACAATTACAGGCTTTGAGTGTATTCTATCTTGCAAGAGGTTTATTCCATTAGTAGAATCCTCGAGATATTGAAACAACACGCAACACGGGGAGAAAATGGAGGAGAGGGGGAGTGACTTTCATGTATGGGTGATATCATGTCAATGACGCTCATTTTCAAAAGTAACGGAGCCAATGTGTCGGACCTTGTACCCATCTTCATCTCTGACCCTGTCATTGAACTCACGAGGCATAGCAATCAGCTTCAGCTCCCGAAGGGTGGTCATGCGCTGCAATCCCTCGGAAAGCATATTCAATTTCGTGCACCAATCGATGGTTAAGTGGGTGAGGCTGGGCATCGCCCCAGCCTCCACGCTCCACTCCTCTAGATAATAGAGGGTCGTTAATATCAAGTGCCGCAGTCGAGGAAAGCCACCAGCAGAAGAACACGACATGCTCCTCCCCACGTATGCATTTCTTTTTAGGGCAAGAAGTCTGAGGTTCGGCAGATTCTCCAGAACTTGCATTGGGTCTTGCTCAAACTCAGAGTAAGATAATATGAGCTTGGTGAGGTTTGGTGGGAACTGATTGCTGTTTGGGAGCTGCTGCTGTGGTCTGAGTAACAATCGCCCAAACAAATTCAACGAACGGAGGTGGTGCAGGTTTGGTGCATGAGCAAAAAGGATTCCCCCAGGGATAAGTGAAAATTCCAGAGTCAAGGAGACGAGGCTGTCCATTTTCTCGATTGCTTTTCCGAGCGACTTTCCAAGCATTCTGCCGCATGTTCTGTCCATTGCCTCCTCAGTAAAGCCAGGTGTAGTAACCCAATTTTTGATAAATCTTATGGCTAGAATATGGCTGAAAAGACTGATGACATTTATATTACGTACATAGTTTGCAATTTGCAGAGCCTGCAAGTTGTTGTGATCACCACTTATTGGGGCGCTTAGAAATGCAAGTATATTAATATAGACGTGTCTCAGCGTCCGGATTTTCCAAAATGATTTTGGAAGCCAATAAATGTCTGTGTCTCTGACATCCAGAGTCTGCAAATTTAGGAGATGCCGGATGGAGGATGGCAGTCTCTTCAAACCAGTGTTTCTCAATCCCAGGTATCGTAGATGAATCATGCTGCCGATCTGTTTCGGTAACTCCTTCAAATCTCTTGTGCCCTCCAACTCCAGCACTCTTACTAAGTTTAACCCATTCAGAAATTTTTCCGCAGCAGTACTGTCTTTCAAAACTAAATTGAAGCCCAGCAGAGTGAGGAGATGTGGTGAGAAAACAGCAACCTCGTCATCTATACGACTGTGGAAAGCCGCACGATGACACGATATACCATCAGATACTGCCTTGTCGTCGCTGCTGCAAATATGAAGAAATCCATCCTTTCTGGCTTCTGATAGGCCAAAGTCGCACAGCATATCATGGATGTGTATGCTCTCAACCCGCCCATGAGCCATGCTTCTCTCCACAACCTGGATCATGCACCTCTGCACCAACTCATCCAGCCAGTCCCTTGCGGTGTCTTCCATCGTCTGTGTCTGCTCTTGTGGTATGAGACCTTCGGCGATCCACAACCTAACCAATTTGGAAGCGGAGATAGTTGAGTCCTCTGGGAACGCAGCGATGTACAAGAAACATGGTTTTAACGGATATGGCAGGTCATCGTAACTCAAGCCCAATATACGGAGGCATTCCTGCCATCTCCACTAGATTCCCATTTCATGCTCCGAGCTACTCTCAACCAGGTGTCGTAGCTACGATCTTTCCTCGACAGAAGGCCCCCTAACACCACAAGTGCAAGAGAAAGTCCACCACACCTCTTTGCAAGCTTCTGGGCCAATGCCTCCAGCTCAGTCTTGACGTCTTGATTTGGTGGAAATGCCTTCCTGCGGAAGAGTTCCAAACTCTGTGCGTCGTTCAAAAGCTGCAGTTCATGTGGAGGAATCCATGGCTCGGCATGTCTTGCAACTTCAATTTTACGGGTAGTAAGCAGTATTCTGCTCCCGTTGTTTCCATTAGAAAAGATGTGATGCATTTGTCTCCAAACATCAACACTCCATACATCATCCATCACGACCAAAAACCTTTTGTCTCTTAGGAAGTTACGGAGCTGCTCTCTCACTTCTTCTTCACCCATCTGCTCTAACTCTTCTAGTGTAATTCTTGTATTTCTTTGTTTCTTCTTTGTGAGTCCCATCACCTTTTTCATGATATCCTTCAGTAGCTCAATAACTCGGTACTTCTGAGAAACTGAAATCCAAGCAAAGGTGTCAAAATGTTCTCTAATCGCTGGGTCATTATGTAGTTTTCTTGCGAGGGTGGTCTTGCCAAGCCCACCCATACCCACTATAGAAACTACACTGCAGTTTTTGTTCTCCGGATCAACTAATTGTTTCACTAATTGTTCTTTATCATCCTCAAAGCCTACGACATCAGTGTCGTCGGAGAAATGAGGAGGGAATTGTCTCAGTGCTTGCAAACTGTCGTCCACTCCACTACTTTCACCTAGATTAGCAATGCCATATCTATCTCTGCTATCGGAAATACTCTGGATCTTGATCTTTATCTGCTCAATTCTGGAACTAATTTTACGGTGGGTGATCAATTCACAAGGTTTGTGAGAGTACCTTGAAATGGAGCCCATGCAGCCTCTCCTTTGGTGTCGGCTCTCGCGCATGTACTTGATGGCGTCTATAACATCTTCCATTTCATAGGCTACACCTCTTATCCCACTTATCCAGCTCTCCATCGTTGCATCTCCTCTCTTCCTTCTGGAATCTGCATCTTTGAGGAAACCTTGCAATAGCTGGAGTTGTGTTTTCACCCATTCGATCTGATCACGCACACCACCCAAGGAAACAACTTCCTGGATAAGAAGCTTGGCAAGCTGAGACACCACATGAGCAACAATAATCTCAGCCATCTCTCCTCGGATCTTCCTGAAAGAAGTTCGGTCTGGATGCTGTCTGTCACCAATGGCCGTGGAATCTATCTTCTCTCTACAAGATTTTTTTTAAAATACATAACCTTCTCTCTCTCTCATTCTCACCGACCCCTACACGGGGTTGTGGCAGCACGATCGATCAGAGATCATCGCCAAACACTTCGGGGCAATCGCGCCACCCCCTCCTATGTGTTGTAGTATTCTCTAAAAAGAATAAAATAAAAGAAGGGTAATGGGCATCTTCCTTAGTAGATGCCTCATTCGTGGAACCAAGGTATCCGCAGGCATCTTTTTCTCATGCTGCTCGTTTTTTTTTTTCTTTTCTTTTCTTTCGGGCAGGTTTTTATAGGTGGTCATCTTGCCTAGAAGTTAATAACTGCTGGTCTTCTACACTCAACAATCTAAAAAGAACCTTGATTTGTTTCTCTCCGCCAAAAGGGCGTCATACGAAGGGGATCTTCAGGTGTTGCTGACTACAGAGCCAGTCCGGCAGATAGAAGGAGGATGGATTTGGAGGATGCGGTTTCACCTGCATGTGGCACTCTTCATATGGAAGGTGGCATGGACCTGCCTACCGACTAGATGTTTGTTAGCCCGACGAGGGATGAGGATCTCTCAGTGTTGTGCGGTGTGCACAGATACCGAGCAAGGAGATACTGCTGATCATGTACTTCTGTGGTGTCCTATGGCTAAGGAGATATGGAGCAAGTCACATGTTCCTCTGCCCCAATCGGTGGAGTCGGCGCAGGACCTGATTCATCAGCTGAGAGTTTTTATGCAGAGCCCGACTATCGAGGCGGGGATTTTATGGGTATACTTGACTTACTATATATTGTTGGACATGAATGCAAGCTTGTTCAAGGGCAGAAGGTTACCTCCAAGAATGGTGGTGGATAGAGCTTTGCTTCATATGGGGGAAGTCACCGTTGCTACCGCTATGTTCTCTTCTGGGATGGCCAGGGACATCTGGGGCTCTTTTTTTGCTGTCACAGCGTCTAGGTTCGCTCTTGTTTTATGGGAGCCCCCACCCCTTGGTCATCTTAAGGTGAACTTTGATAGTAGTATATCGGTGGACGGGATGTCTGGAGGTGTTGGCTTTGTGATCAGGGACCATCTCGGCAGATTGATAGCAGCTGGTGGCCGTCGCACGCCCGAACTCACGGTGGTTGGGGTCGAGCTACGAGCAGCCTGGGAGAATATCTCTTATGCGAGGCGGATACTGGGTGCTAAGAGTATATGCCTCGAAGGAGACTCCTCTGCGGTGATTGAATGGGTTCGGGGAGTGGATAGCTATGGGGATGGTTACCCTCTTATTCATTAGATTCCCAGATTGGCGCAGGAGATGAGCTATTTTTAGGCACTACATATGTTTCGGAAGGCGAACAGTGCTGCCGACTGGGTCGCCTTCTTTGTTGCCCGGCACTCCGGGAAGATCATCTAGACCTCCATAGGAGATTTACCTCCTCCGTTGTACTCTTTACTTTCTTTTAATCTGGCAGGATGTACTCAGGTTAGAGCTATATAAAACTGTCGTTTCCACCAAAAAAAAAAAAGAAAAAAAGAAAAGAAAAAGGGGATATGTCTCTTGCATAATAACCTTTAAGTTGCTGTGTAAACCTGGCAAAATAGAAAAAAGTAAAATGTATTCGTTCTTTCTTGTTTTGTTGTGCTTTGTTTGTATTCTCTTGGCTATCAAAGATTAGAGTCGGGCATCCTATCCTAGAGGCAGATTTTCCAAGTAGCTGCATGTAAATTTTTGGATTACGATCTTAGCAGAGAAAATACTATCTTTAAGACAGTATCTTTAATGCAGCTTGCCTATTTGTTATTTTGATTTTTTTATCAATCCCATAACAATCTAAAGATAGTGCTTTTCAACGACAGCTTAAGGGGTGAAGTTTTTCGCTGACACAGAGAAACTTCAACAGATTGAACGAACATCTTTTTAATGACGGATATTGAAGATCACTACAGTAAAATTAGAAAAAGCCGACTCTTTTTTGCCGACGCTAGGAAAAAGCATTTGAAATATATTACAGAAAATTAAAAATTCCATCAAATCTAAAGAAACATATTATGTGGAAATGAAAAATAAGAACTAATACAATCAAGAGTTCCATGGTTGCATAAGAAATAGCTAGAAGTGTTGCCTTGTACATATTAAAGAAAGCCAGAGAACCTTATTCACTCGATCATCACTTCAGCTAACGCCAATTAAAGTAATCACCCTGCAAGACAAGAAACACCACAGTTGTTACTTAACTTAGATGGAAATGATAAAGTTATTTGCTCGATTCTTTTTTAGATAGTTCATAAAGCATAGGCAACCTTTGGCACAGTAGAAATTTAGCAAATAAATAAAAAACCCAGCCTTTTAGAAGGAACTAGAAATAAATTCCTTGATGCATTGAATTGAGAAAAAACTCAAAACTAGCGAGAACCAAGATTCTTTCAATGATATCCATCTTTACCCACATTGTGGATTCTAAATGAAGGGTGCATTTTGATTTACTAAAGTACCGACAATATACTAGTAGTTGGCATTATATTTGAAATTACAAAGTTATCAATGATTTGTCAAAGAAGAGTCGTGCCAAATCTGTTGCAATCATTTAACCGGAAATGTCTACATTAAATAGAATATTCCAAATTTTTGATTTTCTCTACCAATGAATTCAATTTTTTTTAACACATCTAGGTAGATAAAGTCATGATTGGAGCTTTAAAAAATGAAAGCAATAAGAGAATTAGTGCATGTTACTGTGTCATTTACATAAGCACATATTAACAATCAATTGTTGGATTGGTGGGTTACCACCTTTTGACTAAATAAAAAAGATAACGTTAAAGGAGTCATAGTATCACAACCGACCGTAATAACAATCATTTTTCCCTGATGTTTAGAGTACATATTCTGAGTTTTTCAATGTTTACTTTCTACTTTTTCTAACTATTCTTGGCCGTCCCAGGTTTATGAATGGTGTTATCAGTGTCTTAATGCCTGAGGTGTTATAAGAGGTGGATTGAGTTATCACATCCTGTCATCCAACTATTTGTATTTGATAAAAAACAACCAGAAATAGTGAAGATCAATCTCCAGTAAGATCAGCAGTACTTGGTTGAGTTCAATGCTTTATCTTCTTAAGCTAGATAAGGGAAAGAATTTTAGATTAAGAATTTCAGCAATTAGAATGTTCAAAGATCAGAGAGAAATAAATCACAATATTCTGCACGATATTATGTCAAACATGTAGCATGCTACAATTACAAGCTTTGAGTGCATTCAATCATGCAAGAAATTTATTCCATTAGTAGGATCTCTAGGGATGGATATAATAGAGGAAATAGAGGAGAGAGGGAGTGACTTACAGATGCTGGTGATATTATGTCTCATCAAGCTCGTCTTGAAAAATAATGGAGGGGATGTGTCCGACCTCATGTCTGATCCTGTCATTGAACTCACGGGGCATTCGAATCAGCTTCAGTTCTCGAAGTGTGGTCACATGCTGCAATCCGTCAGGAAGCTTCTTCAACTTTTTGCATCCTATGATAGTTAAGTGGGTGAGGCTGGGCATTGTCCCAGCCTCCAATCTCCATTCCTCTAAATTAGTGAGATGGTATAATATCAAGTGGTGCAGTCGAGGAAAGCCACCAGCAGAAGAACACAACATGCTCTTCCCTACGTATGCATCTACTACCAGTCCAAGAAAACTGAGGTTTGGTAGCTTCTCCAGCACCGGCATTGGGTCTTGCTCCAAAAGAGAATAAGATAATTTGAGCTTGGTGAGGTTTGGCGAGAATTGACTGCTGTCTGGGAGCTGCTGCTGTTGTTTGAGTAACAACTGTCCATACAGTGTCAACGAACGAAGCTGGTGCAGGTTTGGTGCCCGTGCGAAAAGGACGCCCCCAGGGATTATACGTTCGGGGAAAATCAGAGCCAACGAGACGAGGCTGTCCATTTTGTCAAGTGCTTTTCTGAGTGATTCAGCAAACATTCTCCGACATGCTTTCTCAATCGCCTCCTTAGTAAAGCCTGGTGTAGTAACCAAATTTTTGATGAAATTTACGCCTAGTAGACGAACGATATACATATCATCCATACCAAATCGAGAGTCCTCGATTTCCAGAGTTTGCAAGTTCTTCTGATCACCACTTATCGGTGCGCTTAGAAACATATGTATATTATTATATACGTGCCTCAGTGTCCGGATTTTCCAAAATGATTTTGGAAGCCACAAAATATCTGTTCTTCTCACATCTAGAGTCTGCAGATTTAGAAGATGTCGGATGGAGGATGGCAGTCTCTTCAAACCAGTCCTTCCCAATCCCAGGTATCGTAGATGAATCATGCTGCCGATCTGTTCTGGTAATTCCTTCAAATCTCTTGCGCCCTCCAGATCCAGCACCCTCAATAAGTTTAACCCATTCAAAAATCTTTCCGCACTAGTCAAAATTAAATTGAAGCCAAGCAACGTGCGGAGATGTGGTGAGGAAACAGCAACCTCATCATTTATACGATTGTAGAAAGCTGCACGATGACTCGATATACCATTAGATACTGCCATGTCGCCACTACTGCAAACATGAAGAAATTCATCCTTTCTGGCTTCTGATAGGCCAAAGTCACGTAACATATCATGGATGCGTATGCTCTTAACCCGCCCACGAGCCTTGCTTCTCTGGACAACCTGGATCATGCACCTCTGGACCAACTTCTGCAACCAGTCCCTAGCAGTTTCTTCCATTGTCCTTGTCTGCTCTTGGGATATGAATCCTTCGGCGACCCACAACCTAACTAATTTGGAAGCAGAGATAATGGAGTCCTCTGAAAACGCAGCGATGTATAGAAAACATGGTTTTAACGGATATGGCAACTCATTGTAACTTAAACCCACTATATTGAAGCACTGCTGCCTATCTCCACTGTCTTCCCAATCCATGCTCTGAGCTACACTCGACCACGCATCATAGTTAGGATCTTTCCCGGACAGAAGGCCCCCTAACGCCACCAGTGCAAGAGGAAGTCCCCCACACCTCTTTGCAAGCGTCTGGGCCAATTCCTTCAAATCAGTGGGGACTTCTTGTTTTGATGGAGATGCCTTCCTACACAAGAGTTCCAAACTCTGTGCGTCGTTCAAAGTGTGCAGTTCATATGGAGGAAAGCGTGACCTGGCACGGTTTGCAACTTCCATCTCACGGGTAGTAAGCAGTATTCTGCTGCCTTTGTTCTCATCAGGAAAGACTCGCTGCATTTCTCTCCAAACATCAACTCTCCATACATCATCCATCACGACCAAATACTTTTTGTCTCTTAGGAAATCACGGAGTGTCTGTCTCACGTCTTCTTCACCCATCTGCTCTAAGTCTTCTTTCTTTTTGATTTCCATTACTTTTTCCATGATGTCCTTCAGTAGCTCGATACCTCGGTAGCTCTGAGAAACTGAAACCCAAGCAAAGGTATCGAAATGTTCTCTAATTGCAGGGTCATTATACACTTTTCTTGCCAGGGTGGTCTTGCCTAGCCCACCCATACCCACTATAGAAATTAGACCACGTGTTTTCTCATTCCCATCAAGCAATTGGCTCACTAATTCTTTCTTATCATTCTCGAAGCCTATAACATCAATGTCATCATCATCAGAGTGAGGAGAGGATTGTCTGAGTGATTGCGAACTTTCATACACTGCACTACTTTGACCTGGATTGGCAAGGGCATAGCTTACTGTGCTCTGGGAAATACTCTGGATCTTGATCTTTATCTGCTTGATTCTGGAACTAATTTTATGGAGGGTAATCAATTCACAAAGTTTGTGAGAGTACCTTGAAATGGAGCCCATGCAGCCTCTCCTTTGGTGTCGCCTCTCGCCCATGTACTTGATGGTGCCTATGACGTCTTCTATTTCATATGCTACACCTCTCATCTGCCTTATCCAGATCTCCATTCTTGCATCTCCTCGCTCTCTTCTGGAGTCTGCATCTTCGAGGAAACCTTGCAATAGCTCGAGTTGTGTTTTCACCCATTCGATCTGATCACGCACACCACCCAAGGAAACAGCTTCTTGGATGAGAAGGTTGGCAAGCTGAGACACAACATTGGAAACGAGAGACTCAGCCATCTCTCCTTCCCTCACTCCTCACAGGAATAAGGTTTCAGACAATACGGTCAAATGGAGGAGCCTAGTGGAAGAGGAAGAGGCCTTTATCTCTCCCGAACAAGAGCTCAATTCTGATGCTTTCCATCATCAGAAATAATAATTAAGAGAATCTGATGCTTTCCTTCAGCAATAGCCATGGAATTTTCATTTTTTGAGGCAAGAATGCAGGAAGTGAGGAACTTTCCCCAAAATTTATTAATTAAAATTCAACTGCAGGACAGCATCTAAACTTTGGGATAAGTTTATCCGAAGTTCTTAGGGAATTCGGGAACAACATCTCACCTTTGGGACAGCATCAGATTCAAAAGAGAAAATCAATAGCAAGAACATTTCGAGACTTTTTATTCCTTTTCCCACTAAAGAATAACATTTAGATGCCAAAAGCAACTGATGATGATCATCATCATTTGCTCATAGATACTATAAGCAAATTGGATAAATGCAAATGACTTCTTTTGGGTTAATGGAAAAAGCTTGAATCAAAAATATCGTGATGGAACTTTTATCTTTAAAAGCACATCGGATGAAAATCAAACTATAGCTCATCAGTATGGTGTAAGAATTTTCAGTTAGTCGGAACGGGTGAGCAGCTGCAGATTTATTTTGAGCGGCCAAAAAACTCACTTAGCGGTTGCACGGAATAAATGGTTCAGCCTTTAGGCGGAAGCCGCTTTCAGATTCACAGAAATCTGAACCCCGTGGACTTTATTACGATTTGGATCAAGAATTTAAAATTTTCTTTTAAAGCCTGCAACAAAAATTCCATTTGTGGATGGCAGCTGAAAGAAGAAGCATCTTTATCTAACATCTGTAGCGATCCATGGTTGAACCGATGACAACCAAAATGGGGTTTTCCATGCCTCCAACCTGATCGAGAAATTGCACAGGATGTCTCAGTGTAATATTAAAAAATAACGCATGACTGAGTTTGATGGGAAGTGTAGAATATTAATAAAAATTATTTCCCTTATTCATGTATGATTATCTAGGTTTTCAGCTTTTGCTTAAATAGAGTTTGATGAGTTAAAATACATGCCGTAACTCTTAATTGCATAACTAACCATTGTTTTCCTAGGGAATCAGTAAAACTTGTATTTTGTATTGCATCAAAGTTGATCCTGTAAATTATCTTTTTAACTTTTGCTTAAGCAGTAGTGTATAATGAGCTGAATACGTGTCGCTGTTCGTTAGATTGGAGGTCATTAGCCAAATTCTGCGCAGGAAAAGTTACAGGTTGCAACATAGTTGGAAAAGCTTCTGCAATTGTAGAAAATAAACTAATTTATACCATTTTAGGTGTAAGCGCCTTTTGCTTGTCCCTTCCATCGCAATCTTTTGCCTTACAATTCCTAGCCTTTGCCTTTCTCTTAATAAATTGCATTTACTTGAAATACGATGACAAAATTTATTTTTATTGATTCATGTGTTTAATTGAGATATATTTCGAATTCTAGAATTTTTCCCCAGAAAAAGGCAAGAGAACGAACCGATTCATGAAATGATTTGTTTTGAGCTAATTTATAATTTGTTTATCGAAAGAAACAGATAACTACGAGTGAGTGCAACCATGTAAAACGGCAAGGCAATTGTTGTTTAACTTCTAAAAGGCTATCAGGCAAGCTTCTTTCTAAAGAATTCTCAGGCTAGTCTCAAATGTTCCTTTTCCTCACCTTTTCTCTAATTTACTTACCCTTGTCTGATCGCATCAGAAACTGAACAGTGGACAAATTATCACAAAACCGTAGTTATTTAGGCCCAGAGCCAGAAGCTCTTCTGCCATCAAGTGCTGAAGAGATAGCCTTCCACGCCCTTGCTCTGTTTCTTCACAGCCACTGTCCAACAGTCGGTTTTCTTAGAACGCTGCTCCACAAAATCCTCTCTGCTGCAAAAGATAGCAAAAGATATCAAGTAGGAGGAAACAGTTGAACTTGATCCTGTATAAGTACCCAAGATCTACCCAGCGAATAACCGATGTGGGACTAAACACACGCCCGCACAAGTCCTCACATACTCTCCCCGTTCAAGCCCTGACGTCCTCGTCAGGCTAAGGGTTCAAATCTAATCACAAACACCAAGATTGGCCTGTGGTCAGCGAAAATGGATCCGTGCTGCAGTATCCCCTAGTCCACATAGGTTATGGGCCGGGTCCGCTCTGATACCAAATGTCACGCCCCCGCCTCTACGGGGCACGTGAGGCACCCAGTGCCCACGTGGGGGCCACATGAGGGGGGAACACAGGGCTCCCCTGCCAGATATTGTTCGGTTTCGGAGCTTCACGCAAGCGTCCTTCACCCCTCTCCGGTTTTGTTTTCCACCCAAAACGCGTCTGCAGGATTTGGAGACACCCGCCTCATATGTCCAGGCTCTGGAACGAGTCTTTCCGATGTGGGACTATTGGGCCTCACACCTAATGTCACGCCCCCACCAGCGTGGGGCACGTGAGGCACCCAGTGCCCATGTGGGGGCCACATGAGGCGGAAACACGGGCCTCCCCTGCCAGAAATTGTCCAGTTCCGGGGCCCGCATGCGCGTCGCACGCACCGCTCAGACCCCTCTCCGATTTTGTTTTCCACCCAAAATGCGTCTGCAGGATTTGGAGACACCTGCCTCATATGATCGGGCTCTGGAACGAATTTTTCCGATGTGGGACTATTGGGCCTCACACCCTTTCCACCATCGGACAAGAGCCGTCATCAGCTCTGATACCAAATGTCACGCCTCCGCTAGCGCGGGGCACGTGCGACACCCAGTGCCCACGTGGGAGCCACATGTGGGGGGAACACGGGGCTCCCCTACCAGAAATTGTCCGGTTCCGGGGCCCGCATGCGCGTCGCACACACCGCTCAGACCCCTCCCCGATTTTGTTTTCCACCCAAATCGCGTCTACAGGATTTAGAGACACCCACCTCATATGCCCAGGCTCTGGAACGAGTCTTTCCGATGTGGGACTATTGGACTTCACACCCCATTTGTAACAACCCAGGACCTCACCCAAAATGGCTAGCTGGAAGGTATTATTTGGGTTCCTTGATCCTGTATAAGTACCCAAGATCTACCTAGCGAATAACCAATGTGGGACTAAACACACGCCCGCACGGATCCTCACATACTCCCCTCGTTCAAGCCCTGACGTCCTCGTCAGGCTAAGGGTTCAAATCTATTCAAATCTAATCACAAACACCACGATTGGCCCGTGGTCAGCCCCAATAGATCCGTGTTGCAGTATCCCCTAGTCCACATAGGTTATGGGTCGGATCCGCTCTGATACCATTTGTAACAACCCAGGACTTCATCCAAAATGGCTAGCCGGAAGGTATTATTTGGGTTCCTTGATCCTGTATAAGTACCCAAGATCTACCCAGCGAATAACCGATGTGGGACTAAACACATGCCCGCACGGGTCCTCACATACTCCCCCCGTTCAAGTCCTAACGTCCTCGTCAGGCTAAGGGTTCAAATCTATTCAAATCTAACCACAAACACCACGATTGGCCCGTGGTCAGCCCCAATAGATCCGTGCTGCAGAGTCCCCTAGTCCACATAGGTTATGGGCCGGGTCCGCTCTGATACCATTTGTAACAACCCAGGATCTCATCCAAAATGGCTAGCCGGAAGGTATTATTTGGGTTCCTTGATCTTGTATAAGTACCCAAGATCTACCTAGCAAATAACCATGTGGGACTAAACACACGCCCGCACGGGTCCTCACATACTCCCCCCGTTCAAGTCCTGACGTTCGCATCAGGCTAAGGGTTCAAATCCATTCAAATCTAATCACAAACACCACGATAGGCCCATGGTCAGCCCTAATAGATCCGTGCTGCAGTGTCCCCTAATCCACATAGGTTATAGGCCGAACCGGCTCTGATACCATTTGTAACAACCCAGGACCTTACCCAAAATGGCTAGCCGGAAGGTATTATTTGGGTTCCTCGATCCTGTATAAGTACCCAAGATCTCCTCAGCAAATAACCGATGTGGGACTAAACACACGCCCGCACGGATCCTCACATACTCCTCTCGTTCAAGCCCTAACGTTCTCGTCAGGCTAAGGGTTCAAATCTATTCAAATCTAATCACAAACAACACGATTGGCCCGTGGTCAGCCCCAATAGATCCGTGCTGGAGTGTTCCCTAGTCCACATAGGTTATGGGCCGGGTCTGCTCTGATACCATTTGTAACAACCCAGGACGTCACCCAAAATGGCTAGCCGGAAGGTAATATTTGAGTTCCTTGATCCTGTATAAGTACCCAAGATCTACCCAGCGAATAACCAATGTGGGACACACGCCCGCACGGGTCCTTACAAATTCACTCAATAGCACCTTTGACAAATGTCCAATTGAAGTCAT
Source organism: Phoenix dactylifera (assembly GCF_009389715.1). Lineage (NCBI taxonomy): Eukaryota > Viridiplantae > Streptophyta > Magnoliopsida > Arecales > Arecaceae > Phoenix > Phoenix dactylifera. Next base: position 40,035 of record NW_024068354.1, on the reverse strand, counting down.
TAGAGTTCGTTAAGGATTACTTTAGCTTTATGCATCTCTCTCTCTCTCTCTCTCTCTCTCTCTCCGCGTGCATGCGCATGCATGCGCGCGCGAATTTAGTGGGACAGTCTCATTTTTCTTACCTATAGAGTGGAGACAGTGGCCAGCTTGGGTCCATGAATCTCACGTGCTTCCACCTCCACCTGACAATGATTATTTATAAGCAAGGTTTGAAACAACAAAATTAGCAAAATCAAGGAATAATTGGGCCTGTATTAGCAAAATCTGTTTGTTGACGCTTATTTACATAAGCAATCATTCCTCTTTAGGCATCAACTGATCAAAGAGAAATAGAACAAGTACCAATGGTTGAAGAAATATGCAAGGCATATCATCAGATTTTACTGAGTATTAAGAGGATTTTTTGAGCATATGTAGTTTATAGAGTTCACTAGTAGGAACGTAATGAACATTTTCCACCACCGCTAAATTCTGGAAGTAAAAGGATATAACTGTATTTTAGAAGTACTTGGCATTCAAATTGGAATCCATGGCATTCATCTCTTCCATCAGTGACTCATAGAGACCTACAAAAATCCATAGGATAAGTTTTCGCAGCAAAATAAAACATCGTGACTTAGGAACTGTTACGGGGGAACTTAGCCACCATGCCCCACGTGACCGGCACGCGCGCCCAGGAAGACTACGGCAGCTCCTTGATCCAGCAATCCGACCCCGAGTCGGACATCTTCGGCTCCGCAGTCCGACCCCGAGTCGGCTGCCCCTTGATCCAGCAATCCGACCCCGAGTCGGACATCTTCGGCTCCGCAGCCCGACCCCGAGTCGGCTGCCCCTTGATCCAGCAATCCGACCCCGAGTTGGACATCTTCGGCTCCGCAGCCCGACCCCGAGTCGGCTGCCCCTTGATCCAGCAATCCGACCCCGAGTCGGACATCTTCGTCTCCGCAGCCCGACCCCGAGTCGGCTGCCCCTTGATCCAGCAATCCAACCCCGAGTCGGACATCTTCGTCTCCGCAGCCCGACCCCGAGTCGGCTGCCCCTTGATCCAGCAATCCGACCCCGAGTCGGACATCTTCGTCTCCGCAGCCCGACCCCGAGTCGGACATCTCTCGACAACGACAGGCTATTCCCCAGAGGCACGCCGCAGCCTCCTGCTCCACTACTCCCTGCAACGGTTGTATCTGGCGCTGCTCCACGATCCCCTGTAACAGCCGTACAAGGCGGAGCTCCACTACGCCCTGTCATGGCCGTACCCAGCGCTGCCCCACGATGCCCTGTAACGGCCGTGTCAGTGACAGCTCCATCGTGCCCCACGATGACGAACCCCCCTGAAAGACCCCCCAGCCTGGTATATATGCGGCTGGGGGGAGGAGAGGGGGGGGTAAGCAAGAACTTCCAGAGCATTCTCTTACTTGCTACTATTATCTCTCCTTCTCCTCCAATCTCCTCTGACTTGATCGTCGGAGGGCCCTCACTACCCCAGTGGTGGTGCGAGGCTTGCTTGCAGGTTTTCCGGTGGAAGGTGGAGCGCAATCAACACCAACCAAGGCAACTCAAATGGAACCCCGTTCACACCGCTGTGCCAATCGTTCTCGGTTTGGACCACCAGCAACAGGAACAATACCATTACATGGATCCATCAAAAACAGGTATTTATTACATTTCTATACCACCTATATGTTCAAATCCTAAACTACTTAACACCCATACACAATTTTAGCACATTTTCAGATTTTGTAAGGGTTAAAATTTAGGAAGATTCTTAGAGTCTTTTAAAAGTCCCTAAAACAAGAAGTTTGAATTTTAGCCGGTTAGAAAATAAACTGGTTATGCCATAATCTACGTTTCATATATGAAGTTCTCTTCCGAGCAAATTTGTGTCAATATGATCATAGTTTGGCAAAAGTTGAATAAGGAAAGTTTGGATTTTTTATGTTTCACTGTCATTTCATTTTCTAAAAAAGGGCTTGGAGAAACTAGAATTTTTTAACTTGAAAATTGGGTTTAAAATAGAAAAATAAATTGTTGAACATCAAATAACTCTCTTCTTCACTTTTTTTTTGCTAGTTCTTCTTCTGCTTGCATTTCTTTCTCTTTCTTCCCTTGAAACTAAACCTAACAGCCTGTAATTTGTCCATAGGCTACAACAATAAGCAAGAACAAAAATGAAAGAATTCAGTCCAGAGAGAGATTTAGCTCTGTTTAACAGAGCACTTCAATCAAAAATTAAAAAAGAAAAAATCAAGACAGAGAGGAGGGGCCAATTGTCTGGATCCTTGAGGTTCTTGATTTCAAAGAAGTCATAGGATCACAACCAGCAGTAATGACATTGATCGTCACCAGTTGTTCGAAGTACATATCCTGAGTTTCTCCATTTTAGTTTTTTTCATTTTCGTAGTGTTCTTGGCCGACTCCTTCCTTTGTATTCATTAAATTTCTCTTGTGAACTGGATGACAGTTGTTCTCATATGGCAAGGAGAAAAGAAACAAATATTATGGCTCAGGAAGGTTAATGATACAGTCCCACCTTCCATCAAAAGCCTTTGGGCAGGCATTAATGGTTAAATAACAGTTACAAGAACTGCTTATGTCTGATATTGGGACTCAGAAATGCATCCATGTTTTAAAACCCATTTTAGTGTCTGCCACATGAATGCTATTCTTTGGAGATGTCTATGATAGGAACTCATATCATAGCATTTGTTTAAATGAGCTATCACATGTGCAATTAATGTGATGCTGAAAGGAAGCTTCAAACAAGGAAGACAACAAAGAACTTCTTCAGTTTTGTAGTTTTCTGTGACACTTGCCAGAGGATCTGATAAAGCTAGAGTTTGCATCATGATATTTTATATGTAATTCCCAGGTTTATTAATCGTCTTATCAGCATTTTAGTGCATATGGTGTTATAAGAGATGGACCGGGTTATCGCATCCTGTCATCCAACTGTTCTTATTTGACAAAAAACAACCAGAAATAGTAAAGATCAATCTCCAGTAAGATCGGCAGTACTTGGTTGAGTTCAAATATGCTTTGTTTTCTTAAGGTAGGAAGGGAAAGAACTTTTTTAGAGTCAGTTTCTTAACTTCTGCATCAAAAGTGCTGCAACTCAACCAGATTTTCAGCAATTTGGACGTTCAAAGATCAAAAAGAAATAAAATGTCTTATTCACCATAATTGCATAGAATGCCATTTTGAGCTATTAAGATTTTATAAAGCTCTGTGAATCATAACACTCTGCATTGAAATATGTCAAACATGTGAATTGCTACAATTACAAGCTTTGAGTGTATTCTATCATGCAAGAGGTTTATTCCATTAGTAGAATCCTCGAGATATTGAAAACAACACGCAACAAAGGGGGAGAAAATGGAGGAGAGAGGGAATGACTTTCAGGTACAGGTGATACCATGTCAATGGCGCTCGTTTTCAAAAGTAATGGAGTCAATGTGTCGGACCTTGTACCCATCCTCATCTCTAACCTTGTCATTGAACTCACGATGCATAGCAATCAGCTTCAGCTCCCGAAGGGTGGTCACGTGCTGCAATCCCTCGGGAAGCATATTCAATTTCGTGCACCAATCGATGGTTAAGTGGGTGAGGCTGGGCATCGCCCCAATCTCCACGCTCCACTCCTCTAAAATAATAGAGGGTCGTTAATATCAAGTGCCGCAGTCGAGGAAAGCCACCAGCAGAAGAACACGACATGCTCCTCCCCACGTATGCATTTCTTTTCAGGGCAAGAAGTCTGAGGTTCGGCAGATTCTCCAGAACTTGCATTGGGTCTTGCTCAAACTCAGAGTAAGATAATATAAGCTTGGTGAGGTTTGGTGGGAACTGATTGCTGTTTGGGAGCTGCTGCTGTGGTCCGAGTAACAACCGCCCAAATAGATTCAACGAACGGAGGTGGTGCAGGTTTGGTGCATGAGCGAAAAGGATGCCCCCAGGGATAAGAGAAAATTCCAGAGTCAAGGAGACGAGGCTGTCCATTTTCTCGATTGCTTTTCCGAGCGACTTTCCAAGCATTCTGCCGCATGTTCTGTCCATTGCCTCCTCAGTAAAGCCAGGTGTAGTAACCCAATTTTTGATGAATCTTATGGCTAGAATATGGCTGAAAAGACTGATGACATTTATATTACGTACATAGTTCGCAATTTGTAGAGTCTGCAAGTTGTTGTGATCACCACTTATTGGGGCGCTTAGAAATGCAAGTATATTAATATAGACGTGTCTCAGCGTCCGGATTTTCCAAAATGATTTCGGAAGCCAATAAATGTCTGTGTCTCTGACATCCAGAGTCTGCAGATTTAGAAGATGCCGGATGGAGGATGGCAATCTCTTCAAACCAATGTTTCTCAATCCCAGGTATCGTAGATGAATCATGCTGCCGATCTGTTTCGGTAACTCCTTCAAATCTCTTGCACCCTCCAACTCCAGCACCCTTACTAAGTTTAATCCATTCAGAAATTTTCCTGCAGCAGTACTGTCTTTCAAAACTAAATTGAAACCCAGCAGAGTGCGGAGATGTGGTGAGAAAACAGCAACCTCGTCATTTATACGACTGTGGAAAGCCGCACGATGACACGATATACCATCAGATACTGCCTTGTCGTCGCTGCTGCAAATATGAAGAAATCCATCCTTTCTGGCTTCTGATAGGCCAAAGTCGCGCAGCATATCATGGATGCGTATGCTCTCAACCCGCCCATGAGCCATGCTTCTCTCCACAACCTGGATCATGCACCTCTGCACCAACTCATCCAGCCAGTCCCTTGCGGTGTCTTCCATCGTCTGTGTCTGCTCTTGTGGTATGAGACCTTCGGCGATCCACAACCTAACCAATTTGGAAGCGGAGATAGTTGAGTCTTCTGGGAACGCAGCGATGTACAAGAAACATGGTTTTAACGGATATGGCAAGTCATCGTAACTCAAACCCAATATACGGAGGCATTCCTGCCCATCTCCACTAGATTCCCATTTCATGCTCCGAGCTACTCTCAACCAGGTGTCGTAGCTACGATCTTTCCTCGACAGAAGGCCCCCTAACACCACAAGTGCAAGAGGAAGTCCACCACACCTCTTTGCAAGCTTCTGGGCCAATGCCTCCAGCCCAGTCGGGACGTCTTGATTTGGTGGAAATGCCTTCCTGCGGAAGAGTTCCAAACTCTGTGCGTCGTTCAAAAGCTGCAGTTCATGTGGAGGAATCCATGGCTCGGCATGTCTTGCAACTTCAATTTTACGGGTAGTAAGCAGTATTCTGCTCCCGTTGTTTCCATTAGAAAAGATGTGATGCATTTGTCTCCAAACATCAACACTCCATACATCATCCATCACGACCAAATGCCTTTTGTCTCTTAGGAAGTTACGGAGCTGCTCTCTCACTTCTTCTTCACCCATCTGCTCTAACTCTTCTAGTGTAATTCTTGTATTTCTTTGTTTCTTCTTTGTGAGTCCCATCACCTTTTTCATGATATCCTTCAGTAGCTCAATAACTCGGTACTTCTGAGAAACTGAAATCTAAAAAGAACTTTGATTTGTTTCTCCCCGCCAAAATGGTGTCATACGAAGGGATATGTCTCTTGCATAATAACCTTTTGTGTTGTTGTGTAAACCTGGCAAAATAGAAAAAGGTAAAATGTATTCGTTCTTTCTTGTTTTGTTGTGCTTTGTTCGTACTCTCTTGGCTGTCAAAGATTAGAGTCGGGCATCCTATCCTAGAGGCAGATTTTCCGAGTAGCTGCATGTAAATTTTTGGATTACGATCTTGGCAGAGAAAATACTATCTTTAAGACCGTATCTTTAATGCACCTTGCCTATTTGTTATTTTGATTTCTTTATCAATCCCATAACAATCTAAAGACAGTACTTTTCAATGACAGCTTAACGGGTGAAGTTTTTCGCTGACACACGGAAACTTCAACAGATTGAAGGAGCATCTTTTTAATGATGGATATTGAAGATACACTATTATCTTACCATTAATCGAGTGGCCTATATTCTTCAAGTTCCATATCCAGATGCAAACTTGGTTCATAATCGAGATAACATTTTGGCGGAGAATAATAATATGCACAGCATGGTTCCAATGGTCGATATTGCTCTTCGTTAGGACCGTCTTCTCAAAAAAATAGTTAGGGCTGCACAGTAGAACAATTGAATTGGCACGAAGATGACTATATACTTCATGGGATGATTTTGAATGTGATGGCTGATCCACTATTTGGTAGATTACAAATATGTTGTTGATCAAATTGATGAGATGCAACGAATTGTCCATGATATTGTGGCAAAGTTTTGAGAAATTAATACACAAATATAAAAATTGTGCAGACTAATATGAAGAAATTAGTGAAATAAACATTATTTTTTGTATGTGGGAGGTCGTAGACCTCAAATGAAAAAAATTACAACCACAACTAAGGGTGGCAAAATATGGCCCGACCCGCCAACTCGACCTGTGTTCGACCCGCCATAAACAGGTTTAGGTTTAACCTAAATAAGTTTGGGTCGTAAACAGGTTGACCCGTTTAACCTATTTATTAATTGGGTCGGATACAGGTTTTAGATGTCTAACCTATTTAACCCGTTTAATCCATTTAATATATGGTAATATGGCCCATAAAGAAGTGAGGCCAAAGGCCCAAAATGTTATAGAATATATATATATATATATATATATATATATATATATATATATATATATATATATATATATATATATATATATATATATATATATATATATATATATATATATATATATATATATATATATATATATATAGTCGGACCCCTCTATATTGTTGAATATTATATGGGTCGGGTAGGGCACAATCAGCTGCCTGCGATGCTCCCATTAGCGGCGCTCGGTTCATCAACCCAACTTCTCCGTCCCCATTAGCAGCAAAAACGAAACCCTTAGAGAGAGAGAGCGACAAGGTAGATTGGTTGCTAATGGCGGGAGGCTCGGGGGTGTCATCGAGGGGAGTGAGCCCTGGATTGGTGAGGGTCGTCCTCTTGTTGATGGGGCTGGGACTTGCCGGATACAAAGTCGGACCCCCTCTATATTGGCACCTCGCCGAAGCCCTCGGCTGCTCCTCCGGCTGCTCCCCTTGCATTTGCGACTGCTCCTCCCAGCCCCTCCTCTCCATCCCGAAGGTATTCTTCTTCTTATTCTTCTCCGATCCGCTTCTCTCCTTCCTGTTCTTGCTCGGATCCGATATCTGATCCCCTCCTGCCACGGATCTCGAGCATGTCCGTGAATAAAGATCGCATCTCGAGCAGTCGTCGAGGACGAGGCCACCTCCTTCGTGGGTTCCTCCCTCGGCCCCTTCAAGGACCGCAACAAGGCCGCTCTTCGTGGCTCGGCTCCTTCGGCTCACGCCCAATTCCACCACCACCAACTCTTCCGCGGACGCCATCCCGGATATCCGCCACTGTAAAGATCCCTACGTCGTCGATCTCGCTTCCTCCAACTCCCCTAGCCCTTCGATCTGAGTGAGACCTCTTTGCCTTATTAATCTTTATTTCTTTTTATTAAATAGGTTAAACGGGTCGGATCAGGTTACCTGTTTAATAAACAAGTCGGGTTCAGGTTGTAATTTTCGACCTATTTAATAAACAGGTCGGATTCAGATTTATGATTTTCTGACCCGACCTGCATCTGACCTGACCCGTTTATATCCGACCCGACCCGATTGCTACCTCTAAGGTCCACAACTGTCAACTTGAACAAAAATAGATAGCTCCAAAGAATTTATTTCTGCTATTTTTTGTTATGTCTGGAATGATCATAACATCAAGATCCGATACATTTCTATCACAATCCCTAGTGATTATAAACGTAGGCTCTGATAGATTTCCTGTCATAACCTCCAATGATCTTAAACCTAACCTCTAATAGTTTTTTTTCATAATCACCAATGATCTTAAACCTAAGCTCTGATAGTTTTTTTCTTTCATAATCCTCAATGATCTTAAACTTAAGCTCTGATATAACTCTTGTTACAATCCTTACTGATCTTAAGCTAAGCTCTGATACCACTCTGTCACACCTTGAACCCAGCACCCGAGTCTGGCACGCGACACGGCCGCACACTCCCTGGAGCAAAGCCCTCCAACTGTGATCTCAACTATAGTCATATACTATGCAACCTGCAACACTGAAAGAGAAAGAAAAAGAGGTGGTGAGCTTTACAGCCTAGTAAGAATTTTACACATCTACACCAACACAATAATAATATAGATTTGAAAACTGCAAGAAAATGTTGCATGCATCATGAAATCACAAACTGGCTATCAATAATGCTTGAATAATCAGTATAAATATGAATATCAAATATCAATAGAAATCCATCTACTCAAAAGTGATATATCATACGATATCTCATAAATCTTTATTAATATTTTCAATACTTTTCTTTCCATTTCTTTTTAACTTGATTCGGATCAATTATCTTTTTAACTTTGGGCTAAATTCCGGTCATGTTTTCGGCCCGTGATGGGGCAATCGATAGTATCGCATTTCCATCCTGTGATGGGGCAACCAGTAGTTTCACATTTTCAGCTTATAACGGGAAAATCAATCGTATCGCATTTTCAGCCTATGACGGAGCAATCAGTAGTTTCACATTTTCAACCTGTGATGGAGCAATCATTAGTATCACATTTTCTACCTGTGATGGGACAATCAATAGTATCATATTTTCAGCCTATGACGGGACAACCAGCAACAAGATAAGCCCAAAGTCCTTGTTCATTTAATCAAGTTCATATCCACACATCAATTTCTTTTATTTCTATCTTTAGACTAATCATGGTCATATTTTTGGCTCGTGACAGGGCAACCAATATAACATAATTAGTCCAAAGCAACACATCCATTAGTCCGATTATGCAAGTATAATTTATGCTCATATATACATCAATCATACTATCGATCACAAGCAAATATGATCAAAATACGATTTAATACTAAAACTATCATGAAACTATTTTGCTTCTTACTTATCTAAATCAGAGCATATCATACATATAGGTACAAAAACATCTATATCATGCAGATCGGTATACAAGGATTTTTACCTCTTTGCTAATAATCCCAAATAGACTAATCAACTGCCCACACTGCAAACTACGAACTGGGGTGCGCAGAACCCTGCTCAATGACCTCTTGTCCAAAAAATTTGTTCTCCTACATAACCAAATCAATATCAAAAATTATCTGAGGTATTCGACAACCAAGAACCCTCTACTGAAGGGTCCACCATCACATAGCAATCCAGAACTATTCAATAGCCCTCTCAACCAATGATCTCTTCAAATCGAGGTAGAGAGAGAAAGTACCAAAAGGAAGAGAGAGAAAGTACCAAAAGAAAGAGAGAGAAACTAGAGTATAAGATTTTATTGGGCTTTTTCTTGCCCGGATGATCGTATCTCCTTGCAAAATCAGGACCGACCATGATAATAGATTCATATGGAAAGATATACGAGGCCAACTAGATCACAATGCCCAATTATTCGAATCGATCAGCATAATATAATCCAATTCATCTGATCAAAAAATATATATCAAATCAAAAAAATATATCAGGAGTTATCAATTATGGGTCCAATGGTGGCTGACAACAATCGGGTGCAAGACGGCCAAAGTCGACTATGTAGCAGCATCCGACGATCCAAGTTGGTCTACTCTGGCCAGTCCAATCAGTTAAATCATGAAACAACAATTAGACCGTGGTACAGGTAACATAATAGAGATTCATGATGATAGAGTCCAATGGTACTTGGCAATGGTCAGGGTATGGCTAGCGCGACGAGTGGTCGGAACGATACTGATCCATAATCCTCTACTGGGGTTCAACCCGGATCTACAATAAGAACACTGGGACCCTCCTGCTGGTCCATAGAACCATGAGAAGAAAAAAAATAAGAGAGAGAAACACTCCAGGTAGAGAGAGAAATAAGAGAGAGAAACATCTAGGTAGAGAGAGAATAGAGAGAGAGAGAAGAGTAGAGAGAGACGAGAGAAGCTTTCTTCTTCATCTCAAAATAGGGCAGACTCTCTCTCTCTCCCTCTCCTCGTCAAATTGGGCCATGAGAGAGCCGGTGGACAGCGACCTACAATAATCTCCGGTGTTGGCAACGGTGACGGCTCGGAGCAGCAAGCCATCGTCGGTGGTGGCCGGTAAACCAAGAAAGAAGAAGAGAGAAAGAAAAAGAAAAGCAAGGGATGTCGATCTCGGCCTGTGTCATGGCCGATTCCACCGATCAACAGCCACACGTTCAGGGGTCCTTGACGGCGGCAAAACTGGCCGAATTCCGACGGCCGACAAAGATAAATGAGGAAGAAAAGGGGCTGGGACAGAGTACTCTATTTTTGGATGAAGGCCTGGTGATTTGCCATCTTAATTCAACATAGAAGCAACTCTAAAACCAGAAAAAGAAAGAGAAGAAGGGAAAGAGCTCTCATCTCGGTCCGGCGAAGCTTCCAGCGAGGTTTCCGGCGAGGAATCAAGAGAAGAACTCAGAGAACAAGACTTGAAATCAGCGGTGATTTTCAGTGATTTTGGTGGCAGAAATCAGAAAAAGAGGAAGAGATTAAATAGGCAAGATCTCCAAGTTCAATTCGAACTCGAACTACCCTCAAGGAGTCCTCCTTTCTGCCGGACTCAGGGACGAAGAAGACCCCAGCCGCCCTCGTAAAAAAATCACCATGGCTCTGTTGTTAATTTAGTTCCAAAAGGATTACAAATCTGTCTACTACTTAGACCAGGACCATGAACAGACTCTGAGACAACTTAGGATCTTCTTATTGACGACCATTCAATTGACAATTTTGAATCTCTAAACAGTTTGATAGAGCCTCTCGATATAAGTTCTAGATAGCAGAGAATGATCATTAGAAAAAGTAATCTAAGAGTTTTAAAACTTCAATAAAGCATCATGGAATCACGTGCATTGCAGTAAAATAAAAAGGTAAAGGCGACCACTTTTACCATCTGCAATGCTAAAAATCTGCCACAAATGGCGTCCTGCTCCTATCAAAACTCTTCTTTCCATTGTGCAATCTAGAAAAAATCTATCCAGAAATCCAAAGCAACTTTATTGGATGTCAGTATGATCACTCCCGTCGAGGCCTGCTAGTGAAATGGATATGGGGTTAGTGTACCTAAATTTTTTGGCGGACTCATCCTGGAGCAGCATCAACCTTATCAACAAGTTTTCAAGGAAGCCATTTACACTCCCTACTATACCATAAACAATAGTTATCTCATTAACCAACTCTGTAAGCAATGCGGGGGCAATTCCACTTATAAATTAGATAAGAGTGGCAGTCCTCGTCAGTGTTATCATAAACCATGCATCATTATCTCATTAACCAACTCTCTACGCAATGTGGGAAATTTCAAGAGCCACTAATGGTCCTTTTTTCAAAAGTATATGAAACACGCAAAACCATGCTTTAGTTTGGATTACATTGGGACGCCTAAAGTTAACTTCCTGACGCAAAAGTAACCCATACTTGCATGGGCTGTCTCTTAAGATTTAACTTTTCGACCAAGTCAGATGCTGATGACTATGAATTGAGACAAAAGATCATTGATCGGCCTGATGGATACATCGAGATCAGATCGAGGAGTTTTGAGGTTCAACTTTATAATACAATCTAGGATATCAAATTTGCGTAATTGCACCATGATGAACTAATGTGTTAAACTTCATTAATTGTTGTGATGGGACCAATAAGCCATGTGGGGCACATCAGACATTGAAAATAGTGGAAAGTACATAATGGTTGCGTATAAAATCAAGAATATCTATCGAAAAAAATTTGATATTTTTAATACATTAATGTTACTTCAATCGATATCAGCGGTACGCTATCAAATATGCATGCCCCATGTCAAGATCGACGAAAAATTATTGTCTAAATAGGGAAATTGTGCCCCTCCTAACCGCCTAAAATACTATTCAATCAACAACTAGTCAAAAACACAAACTAGTATAAAAAACAAAAAAAAAATTAAAATGCTAATGACAGCATTTGATCTCGAATACTTCCTAGTTAACCTGTGCGATTAAAAGATCTACACAATTGATTATAATCTATGTTGTAGAAAATGCCTAAAGATAAAAAATTATGCATTTTTGATATTGTTTCCCTCGGCATCAAATGGATACAAAATAAAGATTTTAATAGTGTACGTGATACCATATTTTGGTTTGACCTATAGTATAAAAGCATCTATATATATATCTTAAAAATTTTATATCCAGATCAATAATGTAGTTTTATAAATTTTATAGTCTATGATATAATTTTGCTTATTAGCTATAATCTACTATCTATCTTGTCCTAGTTTGATGCATAAGCTTCAAAATCAATAATTTTTAGTCTCTAGGAATATGATACAATAAAGATCATGATCAACAATTTAGATTTGATTTTGAGAAATCTATTATTGATTTTCACTAGAAAGTATTTGAAGTCAAATATTCTCAAAAATATTGTAGCCTAAACTCAATATATATATATATATATATATATATATATATATATATATATATATATTGTAGCCTAAACTCAAAATAGAAATATATATATATCTCTAATATTTAAGAAGGAACAGAAGCCAAGACCATACATTGTATTTAGACATAGAGCTCTATACAGAGTGTCACAAAAAAAACGTAAAACAAGAGAGAGAGGAGAGAAAAAAAAACAAAATATGGGGAAAAAAAAAAGAAGAGGAGAAGAAACATTCATTTTCAGCTCTTGGAAACAAGGACCTTCCACTTTCAACAGGAATGATGTAAAATGGCACCATTAAGTTGTGCTTTTTCTCTAAAAGTTCGAAAGGCACGTTCTAGGTACAATGAACAAGTACTATCATTATTAACAAGGTACCATAAAGTCGTACTATTTACACAGTTCCACCGCCTCCTCCAGCCCATCCAAAGTGATCAAATTAGTCGACAAATGGTTATCCGTATCAATCAAATCTAAATTAGATCATCCATGCAAAACAAAGAAAAATCATATCGTTACCTTGTTTTGAACTCTCTCTAATCTCTATATATATATGATCAAGGAAATATAAGGCCTCTTTAATATCTCAACTAACATCCTTTAGTACCTCAAGTCCCATGTGAAACTTCCTTCAAGCACGAGCCCACCACGAACTTTGGGTTTGACGGGTCAAAATTTGGTGTGAAATGAAGAAAGTTAAGAGGAGATGGAGAAGGATGCCACCTCTAGAAGAACACCAAGTAGTACTGCGGGCCAGCCAAGTTCCAAGGTTACTTTACCTTTCCGTCAGCTTTGGAACTTCTCGTTTGTTCCCTAACTAATTTCAAAACTCCTAGAAAATGGACACGATTGGATGAGACTTAGGAGGTTTGTGTTTAGGTTTCAAATCTTGTTTGAAGGGCCAATTTAAAGAATAAGTAGCAGTTGGGAAGATATCTTTCATGCAAAGATCTTCCTGCCGACAGACAGTCTTGCATGCATGCATTTAGTTTACACTCGTTTTTCTTAGTTGCTATTTGAAATGTGGGGATGGGGGAAGATATTTGTCTATAGGTGATGAATGCAAGCAATGTTTTGGTCTTCCTCTCATTACTAAATTTCCAGAAAACGGTGATGCCACTTTAAGGCCTGTTGGTTTTGACTTTCTACTTTTAAACTTATAACTTTTGACCTACAAACTCTTCAATTGTTGCATGGACTTTGTCTCGCAAAAACGATATTTGTTCAATATATCATTTCAATTTCAAATAAATATAATATAGGAAACGTCCTGTGGAAGTGCTCAAACGTTGTATCCTTGGCATCTCTTTGCTTACTGCTTATATCAGCATATATTATTACGAGAGGCCGCTTGTCCCGAAAGAAAAAATAGAAGATTCAAGAAATTGTACCTATGTAAATAAGAATGTAGGTATTGGTGCAAATTAAGATATGGATCGCCCTTTTATAGTGTGTGGATTGATGAAAGAGGAAATTAAGGATAATAAATGGGAGAAAAGGGAGCTCATGCTTGCATTAGTTTTCGATCAAAAAATATAGATTATTAAAGTTTGGGAATTTGTTTTATTTTTTTGCTAATAAATAATAAAATATTATTGAAATGTCACTGCAAAAAAATAGCCTTTTATGACGCTTTTTAGAGCCTGTACGGACGCTTATAAGCGTCGGTAATTTTGGGGCCGATGCTTTCAAAAGCGTCGGCTAGGTGAGAGTGGAAATTTTTTTTGCCGATCTTTAAAAAAGCATCGATAAAAACCGAAGCTTTGCCGACGTTTATAAGCATCATTGGGTGTCAGGAAGGTGGGGCCGATGCTTTCTAAAGGGTCGTTAGGGGGAACCGGATGGGGGTACAATTGGTTTCCAACGACGCTTTCTAAAGCGTCATCTAATTATTTCTCTCTCTCTTTGGCCTCTGACGATGCTAACACTACGCCAAAAAAGTAAATTTCCGACTCTTATTTGCCGACGCTTATTCCAAGCGTCGGCAAAAATTTTTCCCCCGTCAACATTTGCCGACGCTTTTTAAAAGCGTCGGCTAATGACGACGCTTAAAAGCGTCGTCAAAGTTAATATGTAATTGACGACGCTTTTAACGACACTTTTTAGCGTTGTTAAATAACGACGCTTTTAAGCGTCGTTAAAGGCGTCGTCGGAAGCCAAAAAACCACCTCATTTTAATCCCACATCGGCGGATCTGAAAAAAAAACTGTTTATATAACCAAACCCAACCACTCTGCATGGATGGAATGAAGGTACTGATCGGGAAGGTTGTGTATATTTCTCTTTGTGTTCTATCAGCACCATGGAATGGAGGAGAAGATGCAGGCCAATGGTAATTTTTTGGCAAATGGTAATTAGCGACGCTTTAAAGCGTCGGTAAAGAGCGATGCTTTAAAGCGTCGTGAAAGAGCGACGCTTAAAAGCGTCGCTAAATTGTAATTAGCGACGCTTTTGAAAGCGTCGGAAAATGTTTTTTCCACTGTAGCATAGGCGACACTTTACCGACGCTTTGTAAAGCGTCGGGATGGTTTCTACCGACGCTTAAAAGCGTCGCTAATAGCCAAAAAAAGCGTCGCTAATATTCAAGTTTCTTGTAGTGTAATAAGCATCATCGTAATATCATACATGCCGATACAATTTAAAAGCATTAGCAAAATTAGCGCTGGAGCCAAAATTACCAATACTTCTACCTAGTGTCGGCATGTAAATGTTAGGATAGCCAACTTTTCCTGTGGTGTGTTTTTTTGCGTTGTGTTTTCAACAACTAGAGACTTAATTAAAATTTTAGGGTGATAGGGGCAGTTTCTAGAAGGAACACTAATATCAAATTGCATAGTCCTACATAATTGATATGCTTGAACATGGATGCATGATAACAGTGTCTATGCACATATAGAATCATAGCACACCCGTGAATTACTTTTATTAATTTTAAGATTAATTTGTGAAAACCAATTGTAATAATACAGGACCTCATCAAAAAAAAAAGTAGTCAAATGGTATTATTTGGATTTTTTGGTTCTATATAAATATCCAAGATCTACCTAGTATATAACCGATGTGAGACTAAACATACGTCTGTATAGATTATCACAGCAATCTTTATTTACTGAACTCATACAATCAATAATTTTCAAAATGAGCAATATATCAGAATAATTTGAAATCCTCATTTAAGCATTACTCCACTGATGTGAGCTGTCCAACTGCTCCCGAACTTTATGGCTCTCAATTTTTATATTTCCCATGAACAATCCAAAGCGGTGATAATGATGCTTTACCTCATTATCTTAATGGGATAAAACCTTTACCTTATTAGACTGTGGGATAGGAACGGTCTTAGATAAAGCCTAGCATCCTTGGACCACTTACTAATTTTTAGCATTCCTCTGCGAAAATTCAGAAGCAAGGCGTAACCTCTGACCCCCAAAAAAAACATGCACACACAAACACACACGCAACCACGTGGCATTAATGAAATTTTGTGACAAGAATGGGCCCCAGTTTCCTTTCCCAAGTTTCTCCTATAAATAACCCTCCCTTTCCTCTTGCACCCAAAGATCTCCAGCAAGAAAGGCCACCATGTCCCCTCCAGTGAAGCTCTTCTTCTTGGCCTTCCTTGCTCTTCTGGCAGAAGTTCATGGCCAACTACAAATTGGGTTCTACAACCAGAGCTGCCCAACCGCGGAGTCGCTGGTGCAGCAGGCCGTTGCTGCTGCTTTTGCCAACAATTCAGGCATTGCCCCTGGTCTCATTCGCATGCACTTCCATGACTGCTTTGTGAGGGTAAGTGGTTCTCTACTCTACATAATATGTTTAAAAAGACCGGGCCAAGTATCATCTTAAGGCCATGAAACTAACACGCACGCATGGACACACGCACGCACGCACATGTACACACCAACACCCCACACAAACATGCATGTTCTTGAAAAACTGTAGTCATTTAAGCTGTGAATCTTCACTTCTGTTTCTTTCTTTCTTTATCTTGAGGAGTTCACGGGTCTACCATTCTCTCTGGTGGGACCTGGTTGCTAGAGATGTTAGGGGGTGTGCCCATGGTTCTTCAATGAAAGAAGATAAGGTCATGAGTATTAGTGGATGGGAAGCTGGCCATTCTTGAATCTGGTCACGTGATATATAAGACAAGCATTTATAAGCCACTAAATATAGGTATAAATTGTGAAGGAAGATAGCTACTTCACAGACCATTCCCCACGTTAGTTGCAGATAAACTCATCTTCTTTGATCAAAAAATGAGTTTGTCTACTGTATAATGATGGCCATATACTATGATGTAAACATATGTACGTAGGATGGCACCGTAAGGAAAACTGATTTTATATATATATATATATATATATATATATATATATATATAGAGAGAGAGAGAGAGAGAGAGAGAGAGAGAGAGAGAGAGAGAGAGAGAGAGTTTAACACCAAGAGAAGAGTGCCTTTAGCATTTCTCTTTTTCTTTTTTAGGTGCATTAGCAGTTTCCTTTTAATAAGTTGAATGCCATGCCAAGTTTTTCCATAACAAAATTGCTCACATATCCTACCAACTATTAGCTTGGTTGGCATCTTTGGAGGATGTCCAGAGTTCAAATCCTGGATATTACTTAAAAAAAAAAAGATTTGCAGATGCATGCAAAAAAATATATGTCTCGAAAGATAAAATAGGCCAAATTGATAGATGCTCTTCCTTTTATTACTGCACTTGTTATCTCCTTTCGAAATAGTGCATTGACTCGAGGACTCAAAGTAGCAAAGGATGATTGGTTCATTATTAATTCAAAACAGTACGTTTGAAATATAAAGCAAACCAATTTGATTGATACACTTTACCTTTCTTTAATTAAAAAAAAATCATTGCTCTGCTTCTTATTCTCTCTCTCTCTCTCTCTCTCTCTCTCTCTCTAAAAGTTACATTGACTCAAGGACCACAAAGAAGGATTGGTTTGTTATCATTCAAATGTACAATAATATGTTTAAATTAGACTGATGGTCGGACGGTGGATCAGATAAGAATCTGAATTTATAATACAAAGCAGTCTTTTCCTTTTAGACCAAAGGATAGGATTAGTCTCCAACTTGAATAGAAAATACGTATGCAAGAATCATAATAATTGGCAGAATAAAGGAGGAGAGTAATAAAGAATTTGTTTTGCATTGTTACAGCAGGCTTTAATAAAGTATGTATTAAAGTATATATGTGTGCCTTCAAAAAGAAGATAATGGCAGGAGGTTTACTTTGATTGCCAATTTTTACAAAAAAAGAGATAAAAACAGAAGGTCTGTTAGTCGGTATCAAATTACTTTCATGCAAGGCCAAGAGGAAACTACAAAACTGTAGCAAAAAAAAGAGAGAGGAAACGACACAATGACCCACAGGTCACACCTAAATCATAAAACGAAATTGCATCAGCCTGAAGTCAAGGGCACTGCTTGTGTGACTTGGAAGTTCGGGCTCACAAGTGTGACATTTTTTTTATTGCTCTTCCACTCATTGGCACGGAGAGTGGCCTTCCTCTGCTCTCTTTGTCTCGACTTTAATTTAATTTCACTGTAGCTACAGCCATCGACAGTGATATTCCCGGAATCCCAGCTCACGGCTTCTGAAAAAATTGTGACAGCCATAACTAGATATCGATTTGATAACAACCTGATTCCAGGAGGGCCGACATAATTGACTTGTTTAATTTCCCCTACATGACAAAATATAAGCTTTTAATTTACATAAGCAGCAGTAATGGAATGGGTTTGCTGCAGTGGAATATTACTTGATTATTCGAATCTATTAGCAAAGGTTGGTGCCTTGAACAAGTCCATGAACCTCTTTGGTAAATAAAAGATGAAAGAAAGCATACTTTGCAAGATCGATGTGGCTGCCATTTGGTGTAACCTAAGGTTAAAATGTCTAAATTAGTCCAGTGACATCCTCTCTCAAGAATTCCTCAGAAAGATATGTTCTCTCAGAAGCTCTTCTAACACGCAATATAGTCTCTTTTTTGTTTTTTATGAGATTTAGTCTGCATAATATTGAAAGTATTAGGTTGAGTAAACATTTTTTTTGGTAAAATAAAATATATAAAAACACAAAAAGGATATCTGTCCCAGCCAATTGAGTAAACATTGGATCTTTAGGGATCCTTTTCTAATGAGCAATTTGTGTCATTAGTGCTCGTGTAACACATAAATCATGTATACATAGCTGTTATATGATCCTCCTATTGAGTATTAGTGTTCTATATTACTTTTAAAAAAAAATTAAAAAACATACTAGTGTTGTCCATTAGTTCTGTAATTTTTTTTATTTTAGAAGAGCTGTAGTAGCGGAACTAGTAGCTAGCTCCAGTCTTGTAGAGAGCTGTCCTTTCAATAGGAACAGCACAATGTTCAAATAGCAGTTGGATTGATGAAGAAGATGCATCAACATCAGACTCTTCTGTTGGTAAGAAACCCGAAGAATATACGTGGTCCCGCTTCACACGGCTCACTGGAAATGATTCAATACTGGCAGTTGAGCAAGGGCCAGCTTTCGAGCCAATTAGATGAAGATTTTCTTTTAACTTCCCATTTTCTAGGCTACTGATCAACTATCTTCAACTGTGTATATCCACAAGTCACTTGTTTGTTATTAGGCATTATTTAGTGCCCAGAATAGGTGGCTTACAAGATTATTACCATCAAAGACATTGGTTCCACTTCACACCGCTTACTGAAAATGATTCAATACTGGTAGTTGAACAAGGGCCAGCTTTCGAGCCAATCAGATACAGATTTTCTTTTAACTTCCCATTTTCTAGGCTACTGATCAATTATCTTCAACTGCGTATATCCACAAGTCACTTGTTTGTTAGTAGGCATTATCTAGTGCCTAGAATAGGTGGCTTACAAGATTATTACTGTCAAAGACATTGGCTAGGAGATGGTTATGGTTCTATTCCATTGGACTGTTTTAAGGAGAAGGAAAAGAAGTATTTAATTAGTAAATTTTCTTGGTCATAATTGTATTCAAAAGCTTCCAACTCCTAAATTGCAACAAAAGAAATTTAACTATTTAGAATGCACTTGCAGGGCTGTGATGCTTCCGTCCTCCTAAACTCAACTGCGAATAACACAGCCGAAAGGGATGCAGCCCCGAACAACCCCAGCCTCCGCGGCTTCGAAGTCATCGACGCCGCCAAGTCCGCCGTGGAGGCGGCGTGCCCGCAGACCGTCTCCTGCGCCGACATCCTCGCCTTCGCGGCCCGCGACAGCGCCAACCTCACCGGCAACATCACCTACCAGGTCCCCTCCGGCCGCCGCGACGGCACGGTCTCCCTCGCCAGCGAGGCGCTCGCCAACATCCCGGCGCCGACCTTCAACGCCACGCAGCTGATCAACAGCTTCGCCAACAAGAGCCTCACCGCCGACGAGATGGTCACCCTCAGCGGGGCCCACAGCATCGGCATATCCCACTGCGCCTCCTTCCTCAACCGGATCTACAATTTCAGCAACACCAGCGATGTGGACCCCACGCTGAGTTCGGCGTACGCGGATCTCCTCAAGGCCAAATGCCCCGCCAACAGCACCCGGTTCACGCCGATCACGGCGTCGCTGGATATCATCACCCCCGCGGTTTTAGACAACATGTACTACACCGGGGTGCAGCTCACCCTGGGCCTCCTGACCTCGGACCAGGCCTTGGTGACCCAGGCCAATCTGAGCGCCGCGGTGAACAATAACGCGAATAACCTGACGGCGTGGGCTTCCAAGTTCGCGCTGGCGATGGTGAAGATGGGGCAGATCCAGGTGTTGACCGGGACCCAGGGGGAGATAAGAACGAATTGCAGCGTGGTGAATAGCGGGGGTCTCGGATACGTTGGGATGGGATCTGGTCACCCCTCGGAGGTGGCGACTAGTTGATGCGATTCCCCGCCCTCGGACGTGTGTTGCTTGCGTTTGCAATGGGTTTCGGATGCTGCGTGTTGTGTGCGTGGATATGAATAAATAAAAGACGTGTTCTGCTTGCTATTTAAAGACAAGTAAGAAAAATCTAATATCTTTGCGATTTTTTTTTCTTTTCTCTTTAGAAGATAAAATATTTTTTTTTTTTGCATGAATACTTTTCTAAAAAATTTAAATTTGCATGAATACTCTTTTAAAATTTATATTTATTTCTATTTCTTCATAACATACTATTTGTGCGCAAATATCTCTAATATAACGATTCTTCTAACACCGTTACTGAAAACTATATTTATTTTAATTAAAAATAAAATAGAAATTTGACATCACTTTTTTTGATCGCCTTATAAATATTTCTTTTTTACATCTACCTATTAAAAATATTTTAATTATTTTAATTTAAAATTATTAATTTTTTAATGGTGTTAGATGGCATAGGTATATATGCAAAAATAAGGATAAAAAATAAGTAGAATAACAAAACAAGTATTTTACGAAAGTATATATGCAAATATCAATTTAGGAAGGATATTTATGCAAAAAAAATTTAAAATAAATCATCCCAAAAAGGACTTTTTTTTGAAGTTAATTTCTGAAGAAAGAGATGAATATATATCTGGCTATATAATCTGCACCTTTGTAAACTTACAGATAGTATGTGGAGTCTTGTGAAGTGACTTCTTTTATATAATTTTACCTCTTTGATTGATCTACTCGAAGTAAAAACTAGAAAAGTCAGTTTACGGAATGTATGAAGAGTCATCAGTGGATAACCAATGCAAGCCGGCATCCAAAGTGGGTTTAAACTATTTCATGGGACTAATATTTGGATATTGTTGCACTTAATATGCTATTTGGATTGAGACTTGATTATCTTGGTCATTATAACTTGAAAAATTTTAGCATTAATCACCTAATGGACTTTTGAGTTAGCCATATAAACTCAGATTGTAGACTCAACTTCATAACTTAATGATCACAGCCTCATGAAAAAGAATTCATTTATGGAGAAACTGCCACCCACCAATAACCATCATGGGCTGGTGAAATGTCAATGCTACTGCATGAAGTGTCTTTTAGGAACTGAACAAACACAATATCTCCTTCATTTGGAGGTCCCCGCCATGAATAATTGAGTGAAGGGCCTCAACATGAGGTTTTAATTTTCTTTCCTTTTGGTACCTCAGCTATTACAACTGATCAGATGCTATATTACGAAGTCCAATATCTCCTCTCTCTTTTTGCCTTCGTTTTCGAGAAGTATAATATCCCCTTTTTCTTTCAACAATAGCATTAGCTTCATAGACTAGATTGCATCTCACAAAATCTACATGGCACAATGTCGAGTATATAAGCACTCGAACATTGTCAAAATAGAATTAAGAATTATAATGAATGAGCTCTTATGAAGTTTTGCAATATCCCTAAGAGAATATATATCAAGTTGTAGCAATCTTGCATTAAACCAGATTGTTCATTTCATATATGGCTCAGCTATCATGATTCTGCATAGATTCTCACTTGGTGTATGGCTTAGCAAACATGATTATACTGCATATTATGAGGATTAGAAAGGCTTTGAACAGGCACCATCTCCAGCTCAATCACCATCACAGGATCATACACCTACCCCATCAGCAGCCTTTTTTTGGATCGACGACTCACAACCACATTTGGATGTGGATGTGTTTGCTGTCTCTCCCTTTTTATCTAACAACTATTTAGGCAGCTCAGAAGTGTGAAAAGAGCACCCTCCTGCACAATTGTTTATCACAGAGATCTGGATCCAATTTATGTATGTCCCTCATGAACATACCTCTGCTAACTTTTACTATACATTGAATCCCAAATAGCTTCAATATCACATATTTTTTTTTTTTTTTTGCTACAACGGATGATTCATGCACCTCTAGTATTAATACATTTAAAAAAATCAAAAGATAACAAGTCATGGAGCGCTCTAAGCAGCTCTCCCTCACCAACTCATAAGGCCCCCTAGAGTGGTCAGCCACATACGAGGTCACCTAATACCTAATCCACAACTTTATTGGTCTCTCTGTATGTCACGCCCCGAATCCAACACCCGGGTCCAGTATGCGACCAGCCGCATGAGCCCTAAAGCAGTGCCCTAAAAATCATGCAAGGTCTAAGATGAACAAAACTTCGATAACTCTACAATTAATTAATTAATTCATATAAAAAAATCCAGCATATCCAAATAATCAAATTGATTCAATTATAAGAGCCTGCAATGTCCATCGACATCAAAATAAACTAACTAGCTAGCTAATAACTCTGATATTCGCGCTCCGTGTCCAACCCATATGGAACTATGCATCCTGCGACTCTGTAAAAGAAAAAAAAAAAGGGGTGGTAAGCTTTACAGCCTAGTAAGAATTTCCACACATCCATACCAACATAGTAATATAAGTTGAAATATGCAAGAAATCGATGCACATATCATAAAATCACAAACCGGCTACCAATAAGGCTCGAATAATCAATATAAGTATGTACATCAAACATTGATAAAAATCCAGTCACTTAAGAGTGATATAGCATATGATAGCTCATAAATCTTCATTAGTGTTTTTAATGCCTTTCATTCCATTCCTTATTAACTTGATCCAGATCGATTATCTTTCGAACTTTAGGCCAAATCTCGGTCACATCTCCAGCCCATGACGGACAAACCAATAGTATCATACTTAGAGCCTGTGACGGACAAACCAATACTGTCACACGTAGAGCCTGTAACGGGCAAACCAATAGTGTCACACTTAGAGTCTATGACGGGCAAACCAATGGTGTTATATTTAGAGCCTGTGATGGGGCAAACCAATAATAACGAGACGACCTAAAGTCCATGTTCATTTAATTAAAATTACATCTACACATCAATCCCTTTTTATTTTTAGCTTTAGACTAACCATGGTCACGTTTCTAGCCTGTGACAGGACGAACCAGTAATAACAAGGTTAGTATATAGCACCACATCCATAAATCTGATTATACAAGTGTAGGTTATGTGCATACATGCATCCATCATGATACCAATCACAAGCACATACGAAAAATATAATTTAATATAAGATTTTGCTTCTTACTTATCTGGATCATAGCATATCATACATTTATAGGTATAAAAGTATTTATATCATGCAGGTCGGTGTACAAGAATTCTTACCTCTTTGCTAAAAACTTAAGGAGACTAATCACCCGCTCATACGACGATCTATGAAGCAAGATGCACAGAACCCTGCTCAACATCCTCTCGTCCAAGAGATTGTTCTCCTACAGAACCAAGTCAACATTAAAACTATCCGGGGTATCGACAACCTAGAATCCTCTATTGATCATCTAAAGGGTCCACCAGCACCTAGCATCCTAGGACTATCTAGCAATCCTCCAAAAACAATGATCTCTCCGAATCAAGCTGGAGAGAGAAATCCCAACTAGAGAGAAAATCTAGAGCGAGAAACAATTCTAGTAGAGAAAGAAAGCCCATAGAGAGAGAAAATCTAGTAGAGAGAGAAAATTCAGTAGAGAGAAACCAAGAGAGGAAAGAGAAAGAGAGAGGAGAGAGGCTCTCCTTTCTCTCTCTCTCTCTCTTCTCCTTCCTTTCTCCCGATTGAAGGAGAAGCTTGACGACGGCACCCCATGGTTGGCGCCGCCCCATGATCGTCAGCCTCGGCGTTGCCAGCGGGGTGCAAGCTTAGAAATTCAAGTTTATATTGGAAGAACTCTCGGTTGATGCCAAAGGAAAAGGGGAAGGGATCATTTAATAAGCGAAACTAGTCTCAAATTAGATAGGATTTGATCTCCCATTTTCCTCCTTCCCCGGTGCCGTAGCTCGTGGGCCGGCCCAGGCCCAACAGAAAATATGGGCCCTTACACTACATTCATGCTTGGCCTAGAAAGTATATCACAGATTTGTTGAATAGAGAATTGTAGTCCGTATACAACATCGGCTGAAGACATACTAATGGTGAAGTTGTTGAAAGCTGGATGCTTGTATTAGTGGATGTGCAAACTATGCACGAAGCAACAACTGCAACTTCTAATAGCTTAATAAAGCTGCATGGATGGGTAGAGAAAGGAGTTTTAAGGATGAAACCCACACGAGCTCATGGATTCCCACAGCTGAGTAGTGATTTATCAAGTAAAACTCGACAGAATTGACAATCTTGAGAGAGATCCAAGGTGGAGCGTCGACGCTGGATCGGACGGCGGGAAATTGTTCTCTTTCCCCTTTTCTGAATTTAGTCCTACAGTGCTCGTAAATTACAACAAATGCCATTCTGGGTGACCGGCTCCCTGGTAAACTGGTAACTCTAGGTGACCGTTGATGCTTATTTGGACGGTTATTGTTTTTTTAATTATTTTAATGCCCTCCGACTGAGTAACGCGGAAAATAATAGATGATGTGAGAGAGGGAGTTACGAATTCCCCCAATTCCAGGCGATAAACCGTTCCTTCAATTGCAAACCCTAACGCCACCCCTAATTCCGACCTCTCGTCTCCGATCTTCCCAAGAAGCAGATGAGGCCCTTCAAGGAAGAATTCTCCTTCGGTTCGTCATCTCCTCCCAATTATCCTTTGAATCATCTTCTTATTCTTCGCCTCTTTTGCCTTTCTTCCCTTAGTTTTCTTGGTATCCACCTATTTTTCTGATGACTTATCTGTTGCAGAGGAGCGGCTGGAGGAATCGAGAGACATTGTTGCCAAGTACCCCGATCGAGTACCGGTGTGTGACATCTAGATTTCCCCTTTTTCTTATTGGTCTTAGACCTTGCCGAATTGATGATAGAATGGGGTCGATATGCTACGGATGATATATATGTTGTTTTCTTTTAAAAAGAAAAGCGTTTCTTGCGTTTTTTTATGAGTGAAGAAGTTGAATGAGGCGAGAAAGGGGAGGTCGTGTTTCCAGAAATTGATGTTTATAGGAGTACAGATTCTTTCGTGCACTGTTGATGCGTGAAGGAAATTGGATGAATTTGGTGCTGAGGTTCTGCTAGCTATGGTTCTCTGCATCTTTGATCTGTTTGTCGAGTTGTAATCAAATATGGTTAACGTGTTCCTTTTTGTTACGTGATATAGGGATCTGAACATGGTAGATTCCAAGTTGAAGCTTTTCGTTGTTTCTCATATAGAATAATTGCGGTAGCAGATTTATTATGATGCCCAAGCCTTCTTTCTTTTGAAGACATTGACATCGTTGGAAACATAGATAAACAAGGATTTTGTTGAATTATCTATTCATTGGGAGCTCACGGTTTTGTGCATGATGTGCCAAATGGTTGCATATAGTGCATGCTGGATGCACATATTCATGCATGACTTGCCCATTAAGATGCTACAATGCTCAACAACAGCTGGTACACCTGTCCAAGAGACTAAGAAATGAATGTGACATAAATTCCCTAGGACACATAGTTCACTTTTGTCGAGATAGGCTCAGTTCTTCTTTAATATTTCTTTGTTGGTCCAATAGTTACTATGTGAGCATGTCCAAGTCTTACATGAATAAGTTAGTGACTCATTTAGTATTTTGTTGTATTACCTGATCAGTGCAAAACACTTTCCTTATCTTTTATATATCATTAGGCTGTCTATACTCAATTTGTTTTGAATAATTTTGTGTCAGTAAGTAGTTCCAGTCATATGTAGTGCTAATTGTTGAAAGAATTATAATGGCATTTTAATTCTTGAAGTTGCCAACTTGTGCAAGTAATTCAATATCGCTTGGAGTTTGGGGGTTGATGCAAGGTTTGCATCTTGGCTAGGATCTCGGTTTATATCAGTGTCCAGCATCCTCCAGTATGACACGTAGAAAAGCTTGGCCCCTGTTACCGTAGCAAGTATAAACTTAAATATTAGGATGCCAGCTGATACGATAACCGATTTTTCAAATACCTTTTTTACTCCCTCAAAGTCTTAAATTGACTTTCTATAAATTTCAAAATCAATGCCTAACTATAGTTTCTAATCTCGGATTTAACATGTCATCCGAGATTTTCATATCTCGGTCCTAGCATATCGGCTGAGATCTCAGAAAATATCTGTTGTTTTCAAACTTTCCCACCTTGGATACGTCTGAAGTAACTGATATCTTGGTTCATCTCATTAAAACTTATGCATTGAGATGACCAATCCCTCCTTTGGAAAAAAGAATCAAAAGAAACTTCAAGGGATGTGAGGCGTGGTGTATGAGGGACAGCACTCTTCAAGCAGTTTATGCGAAACTCAGGTTGAGACATGACGATGCAAGTTATTGAAGAAGGACACACACTATTTTCAAGAACCATGCCAAAAAAAAAAAACTTGTGGAAGGGAAATGAGTTAGGGCTGAAAATATTCAGTTTGACTGGCAAAGATCGGAAAGGATTATGGTTTTACATATGATTTGACATGGGAAGCTACTGCATGAAGAGTTCACTAAAATTTATAAGAAGCTCATGATTTTGCTAGCATGAATTGCTTTTAAAAATTTCATCTAATTCATTGCACACAATTTTAATTTACCATACCACACTAATTTTAGTCCTTGCATGATTTTTGCACTTTGTAAGTTTGCTTGAATTTTGTTTGTGTCCCTAAACGGCTAAATATTTTTTTTAATGAATCATCTTACCTGGCCTTCTCCTGCTTGCACTTCCCTTGCTTGTTTTCAGTTATAACAACTATGAGCAGAACATCCAAGATAAAGACATATAATTAAGTAATATAAGGAATGTTGGCTGGAAATGGAACTTGTCAGCATGCAAACTGCATCATATGCAATTACCACCTGATATATGGCTGAATTCTTTATACATATCTCTTGATTGTAGTAGTTAGAATTTTTTTGAGATGAAAATTATTTTATGCTATTGGAACTAATTTTTACTTTTGGTAATTTATTTTTTGTAAGGTTATTGTTGAAAGATTCACAAGATGTGATCTTCCAGAGATGGAAAAGAAAAAGTAAGTAGAACTCTGAGTTTGCTTCATACCAGTTTATACTTTCTATTTAGAATTTTTGTCTTATGCATTTCTCAGATATTCTTCCAGTGTTACCTTTTGATGGACTTGAGTCCGCTCAAATCTTAAATGTTGCAAGAAAGTGTAATTACCACACCTCTCCTCAATCATTTTCTTATTTTGCCAACGACAATATGCGTAGTTTTCTTTTTGATGATAAGGCGTCGTCTCTGGCTTTGAATCGTAAAAACGACAGAAGAAAACTTTTCTATTAGTGCAGGAGGGAAATGAAAGTAGCATATCTAGTCCATTACTATAGCTTGAAGGAGGCCTTCGGCATTGATTATAGGTGATGATCAAGAAAGGACAATACCATTCTAACCTTTGTTGTTTCATAGTGAAAATTTGCATTCTTAAGTCCTATTCTGTCGTGTTTGCACCCATTGCACAAGGATGTAACCCCCACAAAAGAAAAGTGGAAATGCATATTATAAATGGAAATCTCATGGCATACATGTGTTTTGGATGATGTCTGTGTATTCCTTCATTCTTCTCAATTTGTTTGCATTCTCATGTGAGTGCCTCTGTGTGCATGTGTGGGAGCTTGAATACCCCTTGATAAGTGAAATTGGAGTGATGCATGTAGGGATGTGATTGTCTTGATTCTGGTTTTGAAGGTGAACCTTTTGATTGCAGTTTAATTGGTTTCATAGGCAATATTCCTTTTTTATTCTTGAAAAAAAAGGGGAGGCAGAAGGGTTGTTAACATTAAGATCTGAATTAACAGTTGAGTGACATGAAATATCAAAGTATGTGTGGCTGGTGGTTAGGTACTTGTTTTGTGACAGTTTTTCTGAAAGAGGGTAGATAATTTATGGAGAGAGACAGGTGATGACATGTCACTTTGTCATTTTTGTTTTTATTTGGGTGAAAGTATGACCTTTTATCTTCTCTATTGTACCCCTTAAAGCAACTTTGATTCTGCTTTTCCGTTTACCGTCAATTGCTATTATTGATATGAATAAATAGTTTAGCTCCTCTGTCACTTTGTTATCGATTGTGGAATATTGGCAAGAATTACTGCTTTTGTAGGTAGGACTATTAGAACATAACCATTTTGGGAAAGAGAAGCGGACGTAGAATCTTGCTCATCAATATCTAAGATTAGTTGATGTTCGGGGTATATGTGCCTATTCATTGTTTATATAATATACCATATCTTTTTCATACAACTCGTATCTTCTTTGTGATTCTTGCCTTTGTACCTTTCAATTTCTGAAAAGCTGATCTGTACATGTATTGCTGTTGACTTCTCATTTGATATGTAGAGAAGCAACATAAGACAAATTAATCAAATTTTGATTTCAAGTTTGTTTATGAGAGTGTAAGATCCCCTTCTATTCCTGCTCCTCTTTTGTGTTATAATTGTTAAAGTCCAACCTAGAAGTTTAAGCTATTAAGTGGATGGGCCCATGAGTATTTGAGACCAACTAGAGTTCCTAATATATCCGATGCAAGGCTATTCTTCAATGCCCTTCTTTCACATGTAGAGCCAGATGGTCAGAACTAGAGGGGTGACACATGAATTAGTAGGTGGGAGTGTGGAGGCATGGTAGGAAAGAGGGATAGCTGGCTTTAAGACCATGTTAATATCCTACCCAAAATCTTGGTATTTGGTGGATGAACCCACGAGTTTTGTAGACCATCTAGAGTCCCTAATATATCCGATATCAGACTATTCAACAGTAATAACGATAGATCTATGAATAAGTAGTGCTGCCTTAGTTATCGAGGAACCAATTTCCACTTAGGTTGGAGTTTTCAGGGAAACTGAATTGGGAAATTATGTGATTCTATTGTCAAACTAGCTCCAAAACGTAAATTGGAAAGGAAGGAAATAGTTGGGAGCTAGATTCCCAACTGGTAAGTGCTGAAGAAAGGGATGTGACAACTGACAAGGAGGGGGGGGGGAGACCATTTTGGCCCCTTGCTCGTGCCAATCATCTACTCCAACCCAATGTTTTAAGGCCTAAGCCCTAGATGATAAGCGAAAGACTAAGCCGCTCATGCTATGCTGCACCAACCAATTCACACCTATTCGGGAGAGGGTTTTGCCTCGAATAGAGCTCTCGTACGCTCTGCCGAATGAAGACACCGGTCAAGAAAAGAAGAGGCTCCCTTCGGTGGGGACCTCCAGGATTTCAAGTTCTCGTAATTGGGTTAAGGCCGATGCTGAGTTTGACATAGGCAACTCATGCGAGTCGTTCGGTGGGGCATCCGAGATCTCCTGGTGCGTAGCTATTGCTTCCGTCGAAAGAGTCCAATCGACCTCGAAGAAGAAAGAGTTATTCATTAAATTAAGAAAAGTCAATCTCGTGAAATTGAGATGTTTTATCTTCCTAGTAGTGAGTTGAGCCCAGCCCAAGGGGGAAGAAAGCCTTACGAGTGCAAGTCGGACTCAGAATCAACTAGGCAATCCAGCTGACATTGAGAGTGGTATTGTATAATAATGGAACGGCTGCATTTAGGATTTCTCTCTCTCTCTCTCTCTTTCTCCTACGTACCCTTGACTCCATAGGGCTCCATGGAGTTAAGAAGGCGGGGCAGGAGTCAAGTGATTTGCACCCCATTCATTATCTCGTGGATCCGTTGGCAGCTCAAAAATCTTCCATTGAGATGGTTCCAACTTTCTCGAGAGAGATCAGAGAAAGGTTTTACGAGTGAGTATTACACAAAGAATTTACAAGCGGATGAGTTTGAGGCCTCAATAGCTTAGATAGGAAAAAAATATGATTTATGACTAAAAAGGCACTCATCAATCGCCCCCTTTCCTATTTAGCTTTGCTTGCCGCCTATTAAGAGAATAGGTCCCGGTTCAAGCGGCCCGCCTTTCATCATCTATACCAGCTGCCACACACGACCCCATTAAAACATCGAAAAGGCCTTTCTTTCAATATCATCCACCATGCACCTCTTCTTTCTTCCTCTTTTGGCGGTGAGATTCGATGATAAGGTCAGTCCTAATTGCCCCCGCCCCCGCCCCCGCCCCTGCCCCGCCCTTTTATATTTAATACCAGCAATCCGCTTAGCTACATGGTTGCTCTCCTTCATCTTCGCTTAGCCGAGCTGATAGTCTCATATGAACTCCACTTAATTTTCTGTAATTCATAGCGCCTAACAGAACGTAGCAGCAAGGGACAACCCACCCATACAGATAGCCTGCGGGGAGATGGCGCTACTGGCAAAGACCGTCTGGCGAAAACGCTGCAAGCGCGAAGCGTGGTAGGCCTGCACCGGGGGAGCATAGGGAGGAAAGGGAGCCCGGACGGTGGAAGAGCCGAGGGAGGCCGAGTCAGAAACAAAGGATATGGAGAAGGAGAAAACATGAATTAAAAATTGTTAATGGTCTTGACAAAATGGTGTCATACATTACATCCTTTTTATTTTTTTTCTTGTAGAGAGACGGTAGATACTAGCAAAACAGAAGTTTCTTTATCGGTACACATAAATTAAATTTGCAGCTACTTATCAAATCAAACCAATTTGAGAAAGCATTGAGATCCATTCAAAATTAGTTTCCAAGTGGTTCTGATGCAGGACAGTAGGAGAAAAGAGGGAGAAAGAGAGGAGAGGAGAGGAAGAAGAGAAGCGGAAGAAGAGAAGGGAGGACGAGGAAGAAGAAGACAAGGAGGCTAATTTTTATTCATCATTCATCCATCAAATCTTATAACATGAGCATGGACCCATATATATAGGGTCACAAAATAACAAATAAACCCCTACAAATAAAACAATCCCAAAAAGGTCCTAAAATGACAATATGCAAATAAACCCAAATGACAATATGCAAATAAACCCAATCAACATAAAATAAACCCAACTAAAATAAATCAATTCAAAATAAAATTAGGCTGGCTAAATTGGCTGGGACCCACTGAGCTGGTTGGATCCTGTGGCGACTGGCTGATCTGGCATTGGTGTCCGCACCAACTCTCCCCGGATGGAAAGAAGTCGCTCTCGACGAAAGCGGCTCGGTAAAGCCCCCGTAGTACTCCAACAAGTCCGGGTCAATCGGCGGTATCTCCTTGCGCTGGATTCAAGTGTAACCGGACTTTGGTCGTCCTCGCCAACGAACCAGAAAATGCTGGATGTCTCCATCACTGGTAAAAACTATTTGCTCGGCTAAAATAGAATCAATATACTCTTTTTGTGCTTGATGGAGGAGAAAAGTAAACGAAGATGGCATGGAATCAATAATAGGATAAACATCGGGCGCAAGAGAGTGTAGCAAAAGAGTCATTAGGGATTGCAACCAAATCTTTAATATTAAGAGTAAGGCTATGACTAAAATCAAATGGAAAGTCAATGGCATAGGCGTCAGTGCCATCCTTGTGCAACACCCTGAATGGTCCAATACTAAGAGACTGCAATTCCTTAAGATGGATCATTACGTAACCCCAAGTTTGAAAATTTTCGGTATGCCTGTGGAAATTAGCTTGCACCTTAGATTGAGCAATACGTGCATGAATGCCCTTATGGATTTCTTGACGCAACTCATGGATCTGTGCTAGTGCATGTGTAGACTCGGAAATCCTAATATGGGGTGACATGGACAAGAAATCTGAAAATTTTTTAGCCTTGTAACCATGCACTACAGTCATAGTGGACTAGTCAAACTCTCTCTCTGACTGTGCAACTGATATAGGTATAATGCGGGTGCATCCTAAGGTATCAGGTCCTTCATCGCACTCTTCCTCAATGTCCTGAATGTCATCGAGGTTTGGTTCATAGACTTGCTCCTCCAAGTCATCTATGTCACGTTTCTGCTCTTGCTGAGCAATAACGAGAGATTTGTTAGCACATTGGGAGGCAACGTGACCAAAATCTTGGCATTTATAGCACTGAAAATTTGGAATGTGCTTTAGAAGGCTCACCAAGGATTTTCTTGCCTTTAGTGTCTCGGCTTGGGATAGGGGCAGTAGGAGGGAGTCTAGGGGTAGAAAACCCTACAAAAGGTTTGGACCCTGAGGAATTAGGGCCCATGGAAGTGCTTCGTGTGTCCGGGCGCCTTATAAATGTGGACTTAGTGTTCTATTGGTTAAGGAGATCGTCTTGGTAGTTAAGGGGTAGGTATTTTTCTTTAAGCTTTTTCTTCATTTCTGTCCAATCAGTTATGGCAGGTTGACGTCTCCTAGCCAAAAGCTGTTCAGTGTTTTGCCAAAAAAGCTTAGCTTGACTAATGAGCTTCATTCTGGCAAACCGGACCTTCTTGTTGTCAGACAATTTGTACCACTTAAAGATGTGGTCCATTTCGTGTAGCCAGTCTGAAAAAATCTTTGGGTCAAGGCGACCATCAAAGGTGGGTGCCTCAACCCTAATGCTCTTAAGCACATTCTCATTATGATCACGGGGCCCTCTGGGTTCTATGTTGTATCGATAACCTCTATTGACATTAGGAAAAGGACCCTGTCCTCTTTGATGAGGGAAGGTTTGAGGATAGCCTGGGAAAGAACTAGTGTCAAATTGACCTTGTCGGACCGGCCCTAGATAGTCTAGGGTTTCATCTTCAATCTCTGGGCCTTCCAAATGAGAGGCACGACCTTCTTTGGATCCCATAATCCTCTGAAGGTTAGCCCCAGCTGAGGTTAGTCTGGCATGGGCCTGAGTGGACACTGTGGTTAAGTTTTCGACTGCCTTTACTAGGGCGTCGATGCGGGCATCCATGGTCAGCTGGGACTCGAACTGGGATACAACACGACCACAATGAAGGTGCATATATCGAGGGTGCTAAATAATGCTTGGCCCCCTAATGCTAAGACAGTGGTGATTCCTAGGCAGACCTAATACATGAAAATGATATCTAAAATGCAACGTATATGCTTAATATAATTGGAAGCTAACTCTAGCAATTGAAATCAGCGTAAAATTACGTAATAAATCCAGACAAGTAGTTGCAATCAGATAGTACTAGTTTCAGTGTGTTGCAAGGCTGCACAGAGCCTCAAAGAACTCCCAAAGATTAGGTAGCCCTACAATTAATAACAAAGATAGGCCACTATTAGGGTTTTGGTGTTGTCTGGAGTGAGTGTGGTAAATTTTTTTTTTTTCAAAAAACAGTATCAATAGAGCACTTAAGAGTTAATTGATACTAAATTTAGATAAGCAAATAGAATTTTCAGTAAGGAAAGAAACCTGATCTGGGTTGGGGCGACGACCCAAAGCGCGGCGTAGCAAGTAGACTTGTCAAAGGGCTCCAATTAGATCTGTGCGCAGCAACTCGTCGGGCCTACTGTGAAAATGGGCTTGTCGGGCCCGAAAAATAAAGAGGAACGGCCTGTGGTGTGGGTGGGCCCAGATGGGTTAAACTGTTTGGGCTCGGGCCTATGAAATAAAGAAGGTGGGGGCCAGATGGGCCTGTGGGTCTTCGGGCTTGTTGGGCCCGAAAGGAAGGATAGGTGGGATGGTGCATTGAGTCAGCCTGTGAAGGAAGAAAGAGAGGGAAGAGGGGGGAATGAGCCAGATGTGGTGTGGAGAGGGTTTTACTGATGAAACCCTTGAGTGAACGGGGAGAGGAAGGGAGGAGCGATCGAGGAAGAGGAAGGAGGGCGGGCGGCCACGTGGAGTTTCCGAGGGAGGAAGGAAGCGGAAGGGGTTTGGGGAGGGGAGAAGCAATGGGGGAGGCGGCGCCTGTTGGGCCCGAAGGAGTGGGAGGAAAAAGAAGGCGGTGGTGGCGGGTGCAGCGGAAGGGGGCGGATCGGCGAGGAGTGGCGGACTTGGCGGTGGCCGGGGAACGATGAGGCGGGGCGGCGGCAGTGGTGCTGTGGCGACGGTGGCGAGGGTGGTCGCGGCAAGGCAGATCGGCGTGGGCAAAGGCGGAGGCGGCGGAGACGGGAGCAACGGGGACGGCGACGGTGAGGGCGGACGGCGCTGCGGGTGGTCGCGGAGGGGAGACCACCAAGGGAGGAAGACGAATCAGTTTTTTTTATCCTTTTTCTTTTCTTTTCTTTTCTTTTTCTAGTGGGTTTGGATCATACTCGTTAATGTTCATCGTCTCCTTCGTGGGTGGTTGGAGGCGGTTGCTCCGGCTTCCGCGGCGACGCGTCACATGGAGCACGGCGACCCCCGGGTGAGGAAAATGCCAGTGGCGACGGAGGGAAGTGGCCTCCTCTCCTCAAATCTGGACGACCGAGATGCAGTAACAGGGTTTTCCTTTTTTTTTCCCCCACTTAGACAGGAAGACCGGGGGGGGCACTTCCCAGCTGGAAGGGAGAGCGGCGGCATGGCGAAGAGTCGGCAGATGCCGGCGGTGTGGCGGGGTTGAGGGACGGTGGCGGCGGTGGGTGCGGGCGCGGCGACGTGGAAGGGCCAACCAATGAAGGAGCTGTTCCCCTTTTTCTGGTGTGAGATCCAAGAGAGAGGGAGGAGGCAGCAGAAGGGTTTTTCTGTAGTCTAACCCACAGCAGCCAGAAAAGAAGAGGGTTTTGGCAACAAAGGTAAAATTGGGTGCTCTGATACCAAAGTTGATGCAGGATAGTAGGAGAAAAGAGGGAGAAAGAGAGAAGAAGGAGAGGAGAGGAAGAAGAGAAGGAAGGAGGAAGAAGAAGAGAAGGGAGGAGGAGGAAGAAGACAAAGAGGCTAATTTTTATTCATCATTCATCCATCAAATCCTAAACATGAGCATGGACCCATATATATAGGGTCACAAAATAACAAATAAACTCCTATAATAAAACAATCCCAAAAAGGCCCTAAAATGACAATATGCAAATAAACCCAATCAACATAAAATAAACCCAACTAAAATAAATCAATTCAAAATAAAATCAGGCTGGCTAAATTGGCTAGGATCCACTGAGTTGGTTAAATCCTGTGGCAACCTGCTAACCTGGCACTGGTGTCCGCACTAGGTTCCCTATGGTTTCTATACATTTTCATGTGCATTTTCTTTAATATATTTTGCCTACCTCATATTCATGTTTCCCTCCTGTTTCCACATTTGGATTTTTTTTATTAACAATCTTTTCTGTTTCTCGCTTTCATATTTTCCTGCATCAATCTCCCTGACTGTAAACCATTGGGAACTGCATGATTCTTAACAATGTATATGGAGATAAGTTGGTTCTGGAAATGTGTTTATGCTTTTCCTTCTAGGGCATGAACTTTACTGGAAAACTGTAATTTTAAGCTTATGCGTGATTTATAATATTTTTATGGTGCATATCAAGATTAGGAGTTTTTGAGTAGTCAAAAGATGACAAAATTAAATTGAAGTCCAGGTCAGTGGTGAGAATACTGTAATATCTAGTTTCACCACATTCTCGGCACTCAGGTGAATGAGGGCTAGGCATTTCTTAAATCATGCAAAACTTCAGCTAGCCCCTGCCAGGCCTGCCAAAGCATAATTCGTCTTTTCCCATGGAATCTTAGTCCTTACTAGTCTTTATTATGGTGCTTAATGTTTTTGTGTCCCAAGAATCCTCTTTTTTAATTTCTTTTTTTTTTTTTCTCTCTCTTTCAGTGGAGGGGAAGACAAGCTTAAAAGATAAAAAGTTGGGGCATTCCGAGAATTGAACTCGGGACCTCTCGCACCCTAAGCGAGAATCATACCACTAGACCAAATGCCCGCTTGTACTCAAGGGTGGTTTTAAGGCTCGGTTTGGTTGCTGAGAAAGCAAGAGAAAAATAAATGGCAAAAGTTTCATATGAGAGGCCCAACTATTCCCTTCCTTTTATAAGTGATTTTGAGAGAACAACAAAAGGCAAGTGGATCAAACTTTAATGCCAAAAAGTAAGAAAAGTGGATCAGCATAATTTAACCATGCCCTAGCTAACCTGTTGTATAATTTTATAATTTTCTTAGTTCTATCATGGTATTTGATATGGCTAATTTACTTGGTTTGGGTTCAGATCTGTAATTTGAACTACCAGTAACCCAGTAAACCTAGTTTGGTTGGAATAGAGTCAAAAGAGTGGGTACGTTTTGTGATTTTGGGAATTGTGCATTGTCTCTGTTTTGTATGTTAGTTTAGCTGGTTTTCGTTCAGATCTGTAAATTGAAATTTGTTATCTACCAGTTAACCAGTAAACCCAGTTTATTGGGATGGAATTAGAAAGATCTATGTCCTGTGGAATTTGGGAATTGTACATGTCGCTGCTTATATATGGCTTGTGTTCATGTGACTGCTTCATATTACTATTTAAGCATTTCCCTTTCTGTATAGGCCGTTATCACAACAATAATGAGCCAAACTAGTATTTGCCAGCGCATCCCCCACTTAAGTAGCAATGCATCATGAGAAGAGCTCCCAATTCTCAGCAAATACAGCCTTTTTGATCATTTCTTGACATGTACCTGCAGTAGCAGTCAAGTAGTGTTCTTTGTTATCACCTGTCTCAGAGCTTCCACTCTTGGGGGGCTATGCCCTTGCCAACTGAATTCATGAAAGATTCAAGACCTCCATTCCTTTTATTTGCTTATCTAAATTTGCAGGTGTGCATGCTGTCCCAGCTTCTTAGATTTTGTTAAATCTGATTATTATCTCACACCTTGAAAGCCATATTTCTTCTTTGACAATTTGCTCAAACTCCTCTTAACATTCTCCATTGATTTTTGGGATTTTTTCCAAATGGCCTCCACTATATGTTCTTGCCTATCAAGAACTGGATTTAGCTTGGAAGCATGAATGGTGGAACCGTCCCGAACTGCCTGGTTCGGGGCATACGGAGTTGTACCGGGGGCGGACTGGAATAGTTCTGGCTACCAAAACGAGAAACCGGCGACAGAGGGGGAGAGGGAGAAGGAAAGAGAGGAAAGAGAGAGAGAGAGAGAGAGAGAGAGAGAGAGAGAGAGAGAGAGAGAGAAGAGAGCGGGGGAGGGAGGGAGAGGGAGAGGAAGAAAGAGAGGGAGGGTGGCTGCCGGCCGACGGGGGGCCACAGAGGACCGGAGAGCCGCACGGAGGGGTAGAGGAGGGGCTCCGCCTTCGATTCCTCTATTTCGAATAGGGGTCCCAGAGGGGACCTCTTTTTATTTTCGAACTTTTTAAGTGAAATTGGCAAACTCCTTGCCGACTTCACTTAATTTTTGGCAAGGGGTTTGCCGACTTTACTTGAAAACTTTGAAAATAAAAAGAGGCCCCCTTCGGGATCCTAATTTCAAATGAAATAGAAAAATCAGAGGCGGAGCCCCTCCTTCGCCCCTCTAGTGGCTCCCTGGCCCTCCGTCGCCCTCTTCTCTCTCTCTCCCTTCCTCCCTCTCCCTCTTCGTCCCTGTTTCGAACGAAATAAGGAAACCAGAGGTGGAGCTCCTCCTCCGCCCCTCTGTGTAGCTCCCTGGCCCCCCACCACCCTCCTTTTCTCTCTCTCCCTTCCCTCCCCTCTCCCTCTTCGTCCCTCCTCCTCTCTCTTTTCCTCTCTCCCTTTCTTCCTCTCTTCCACTCTCTCTACTGTGTCGGGATGCACTCCGCCAATCTTCTCTCTCCCTCCCTCTCTTCCTGTTCTCTCTCTCTTTCCTCTCTCTCATTCTCTCTCTCCCCCACCCTCTCTACTATGTTAGCATGGGCCCGATATGGAATGGCACGGGGGTGTACCGAACCGTGCCGCCGGAAACCGGTCCGGGCCCAGATTCCAACAACAGCAATCCCTTACTAGAAAGCTCTTTGTTGGTTTGTTGATTTCTTAAGATATATGTTGAATTGGAAAATTTTTATTTTATACTTTTTGAAGGTGAATCTTATTGTATCGGTTCACAATTGCATGGTTATCCACCATATTAGAAAACCTGGTTCTACCAGCAGTATGACATTCTTTTTTTTTCGCTTTATGTGCTTTGGTTTTCTCCCAGTGAAGTCAATTTGTTTCCTTTCCGAACAAAGCCTAAATTTTAACTTGAGGGACAGTTTTCTTTATAAAAAGTTAATAGCAGTTTACATTTTTTTATTATATCTTGTCCCAAAATCCAAACCATTTTGCTCATTGAACCAACTGAGCAAGATATCTCTGGGAGAAAACTTTCTTGGATGAAAGACTCTATAGACAAACTCTTGGATGATGATGATGAAATGCCTAGGACCTGTAATATGGAGATGTAGCTATGTGTTTACTAATTGTTTGAGACTTTGTGGAAAGATTCTACGTCATGTAATTTTTTATTGGATCAGTGAATTTATTGCATTAATATAGGGAACAAATGCTATGGCTAACCAGGAAAATAATAGACAATGCCAGCAACTTATAATAGAATTTAGACATTCACCTTCTGCTTAACCAACTCCATGCAGGAAAGCTGTTCTTCAGATAACTTAGCCTGAATGTTGCCTGTACTGTCCCCGTTGCAGGTATCTGGTTCCCCGAGACATGTCAGTTGGGCAATTTATTCACATACTAAGTGGCAGACCTGCATCTTAGTCCTGGGAAAGCACTCTTTTGTGTTTGTTAAGAATACCTTACCTCAAACTGGTATAATTTGATTGTCTTATTATCTTGGTTGCATATTGTTAATGCATTTTGTGAGGTCGGAATTGCTTACATGTGCTTTTCAACATCTGTTTTACAGCAAGCCTCATGGATACGATGTACGAGTCTTACAAAGATGAAGATGGATTCCTTTACATTTGCTATAGTAGTGAAAAGACATTTGGATGAGCCATGACAAGGCGATGCTCAATTACCTCTGAAGCTATATATGTTGGTATATAATGATGATATCTTAATAATCTCAGTAACTATAATCTCTGTTATAAATTGTATACATGTACAGAGTTTCAATGTGCATTTTAATGTTTATGACATGCCAATGTTATATTACTATTGGTTTAGTGCTGTCTACAAGCTAATATTTCTAGTTTGCTCTGCAATGATACAGTAAGGCAGTTGCAAAGGGGGTTTGAGTTTATTAAGTATTGACAAATGAGCAAATCAGGCCTTCAATGGTTTTTTTTCCGCAAAATTTTTGATATGAGAACATCTTGTGGTTATCCCTGCCTGAGATTTATTGAGGTTGCAAGGAAATATTCGCCCAAGTTTGGCTGCATAAATGTTCTCATTTGTGCTTCCTAATCTTTATTATTAATGCTAGGTGCCGGTCGGTGTTTGCCATTTTGTAGATTTATGTCTGTGATTGCTATCTATTTTGCCGACAAAGGATATCCTGTTTTAGGATGGTGGGTGATGTAATGGTGGTTAAGAAGATATTTAGGAGCTTCTGGGTATATAAGCTCAAAGAGCTCTTCTTACAGAGCTGTGGTAACTCATTGAGAACACTGCCCTGTATTGATGAATAGATCTTCATTGGAAGGAAAACGTCTCTATTGCTTTGGTTACAGATATCCGAGATTACAGGGCCTCCTTTATATGGATGTATTCTCACATCTAGACCCTATTAACCAATTTCAAGTCCGATAACAAAGCTTCATGGTTCCCTGCTCAAAGACAGCCCCAAAAGTAGGCTTCAAAGGCTTCTTTACATGCTAACCTGCGGTTCCTGCAGTTCTAGTTCTTCTACGAGTGCCCTAGGCATTTAAGTTCCAGAATTACAACAATGGAAAAGAAAACCAAGCGATGCCTCTGTCTTAGTGGATAATCTTCTATAA